>NW_028258346.1:10841242-11149523 GCF_053883595.1 Heterocephalus glaber | reverse complement strand
TAACCTGAATACCAATCAGAAATACTATTTTTGTTTTTGTTATTCTTGTGCTGTTTTATTTTTTAATAAAGACTAAGCACTAGGTTTAGATAAAACAATTTAGCAGCTACAAAAACTGAGGCAATCTTTTCACCACAGCTAGCACTGTAGCATTGGGTATTTTAAATAATTATTTCTTATACAAAATTTATTCTTAATGGATGATTATGGAGAGGAGCCACTATAATGACTTGAAATTGGTCTTGAGAATCTGAAGGAGAGTTTGGAAAAAAAAATGACATGTAAATGAAAAATAAGAGAGATGAAGGACCTGAATAATTATATTCTTTTAGAGCTATGATCAAGAGATTATTTTCTTGTTGTTTTCCACAGTGCATGATTTTCAAGTTTCTTTCTTATAATAATAGGAAACTCTATAACAAGAGTTTGGAATAACAGTTGTAAAAGACAATGGTTAAATTTTCAGTAATTTTGAAAGCTGAATTTTAAATGTAACTATTACTAAAAATTATATTATGAAATAGACTGTAATGAAATTACTATTAATTAGAATTAAATTATATTTCTAAAAAGTAGTAAATTCAACTTCCAATTTCCTAATTACTTTAATAATGCTTTTGAGAGACTGAATAAAAATGATAAAAAGCCATTGTTTAGACTAAGATCTTCAAACAGATCAAGCTAAAAACTCAAAACAGTCACCCATGTGGGGAAGTTCCACATCAACAAACTGAAACTAAGCTGTTTATCTGAACTTTTGGAAAATCATGATTACAGATAACAGCCAAATTTCCCAAACAGGCCAGGTCTAGTTGGCAGGATAATGACATTCCCTTTGTATTAATCCTTTCACAAAGTACACAAGTGGAAAGAGCCTGATGTTAACTAATCATTTTTGTTACATATCTCCCTGTTTCCACCTCACAAGTAATTTTGTAAGGATCAATTTGCTTTTTTGTTCCTTTGTTTCTGCCTTCTTCAGCCCATTGTCTCTGTTTATAAAACCAACTTCCTCCATCAAGAAATGTATTCTGTTTTATGGAATGAAATGTTAAACAACTCTAGATTAGAATGTAAAGCCAATTAAGATCGTTAAAATACATTGTCATTATTTTTGCCCTTTGATAGAAGTTGTTTACAGCCACTGTGTCTCTAGGTGTGCCTCTTTCTGTTGCCACTTCCAATAATATGTGAATACCTGGATATGCATTTTCCATAAACTGTTTATGCCATAGCAATCAGCAAGCAATACAAATCCTGGATGGATTTATTATTTTATTCATTATCTAGGGTTATGTAGAAATGGGTTGTGTCAATCGCTACTATATTGCAAATAGCACAAGATATTGAAGAAATGTTTTTCTAGTATTTCAAAATTACATTCTGTTCAGTAAAGTTGCTCATATTGCTGGCAAACCTGTAAAGTTCTGATATAATCGGGTTTTTGATGTTGCTCTTTCCTCTTAACATGAAAAAAACCACAGGCAATATTCATTTAAGAACTCCTTTTGTCAGTTTCACTCATATTTTATTTATACAGAAAAGTTTGGCAGAACAATGAAAGCATCCTGGGAGAATTATTTAGCTACATGGAATTTATAATAATATTGAGTATTTTATTAAGAATTTAAAATTTGTATGCTATACCTCCTTAATACCAGGAGTTGGAAAACAACCGCTCAAGGACCAAATTGGGCGGTACGCCATGCTGTTATTATTTGTTTTTGAAGAGATGGGCTTTCCCACATTGCCTAGGCTGTCCAGCACTCCCGCTCAAGTGATCTTGCCGACTCAGCCTCCGAAGCAGCTGAGGGGAGTAGATACCTGTCCCTGCACTGGGCTGACACCCTTTCTGTAGATAAAATTTTGTTAGGAGAAAGCCATGGTAATTCATTCACTCACTACTTGTGGCTATGTTTGTGCCACAAGGGTAGGACCAAATGGTGATGACAGAAGTAGTACTGTCCTGAGAAGCCCAAAACGTTTATCCTCAAACCCTTTTCAGAAGCTTTGTCATCTTTCTATAAAAGCAAATCTTTAAAAGTTATAAATGAGAATACATTTTCACCAGACTTGATTGAGAACCGTTGAACATTTTCCAACCCACATACCTGTGATCCAAAACCACACACACGCCAACCAGGTCTAATTCCTGTTCCCGGGTAATCCTTGCTTACTTCCTGCCTCAAATGCTTTCTCTAAATGTCCCCTGAGGAGACCACCATGTTAGGCCTTTTATGTGTTTCCATAATTGAGGTCAGAAATATGAACTAATTTTTCACAAAACACAAGACTTTGATATAGAGATGAGACTTCAACTTTGTTTTAAATTTATCAAAGCTCCTAGAAAGCTGACCCTTAGGCCGTCAACTCCCTTAGTAAAATATATGGACTCATATAATTGAAGATAAACTATATATAGCTAATAAAAAACAACTGAATACAAATACAAATTCTATACTCTGTTTCATATTATCTTTAGGGCAAGTAGAATAAGTTTTAGAACAAAACTCTTTTTGGTTAAATACTGCAATTATTTTTCATTCAGACTTGGACAATTAATTTATTTTAAAAACAGATTTGTTTCCAAATCACAATCTATAAAGCAAAAGACCAAAAATGAAAATTCTAGTATCCTAGAGGAGAAATAATATGAAGGTTTGAATCACCATACATATGTGTATGTGTTATTTATTTTCATTTTTCAATTTACTTTCTGCTTTTAGATTCAGGTAACACCTTACATGGTAACTCATGAAAAAGTGAGAATGTTTTCTAATCACACATTTATGATATCCCTCTTCACAAGTGTTCTGAATGATGATAGCAGTTTGCCATAATATAGTTTCACGTGACAGATTTAAAAGGGTCTGCATACCATAACTAATCTAAGGCCTTGATCAGGTTTGATAATTAAAATATGGCAATTTTAAATTCTACTTATTTCTGGTGTAATATAATCAAATGAATTGCAACCTTTTAATAAATTACAATCTCATCAGAATATCATTAATATTATAGAAGTTGTCATAGCTTTCCATGATATTAACTCTTAAGTCAATGTAAAAATATAAAAACAGAAAAAGGAAGATAGACTCAATAAAAATATATTTAAAGATCTGAATTTTAATTAGAATAGTAAGATTAAAAAGTGGCAGTCTCAAATAAGAGCTCTATGTAGTTCTAATCAGATCTAGTTTAACCACTCTGAACTATAAATTTACTTTTGGAAGAGAGGCACATCTTGTTTATTTTGTTTTCTTATTTGTATGTTTTCATTCATGTCTATGTTAAAGGTAATTTGTCTTCAATTAATTACATTGCTTTGCTCTTCCTTGTTACCTTTATGCTTTCGTATATTTCAATATACTTGAAGGATTTTATTTAAACTTAAAGAGCATTGACCTATAAAACTTCTTTTAAAAAATATTTAAATTGATATTTGTTTTTCATTTTGATTGAGGGATTTTATGCATTAAATATTTCATACTTGAATGATTAAATTTCATTTTATGGTGGAACTTACATATTATTTACTTTCTACCTTTTGATTACACATTGTTAAGTAAATTGTAGATAGTGGGTTTTAGTACTGAATTAGGTTCTCTTAGCCGAGTGTTAATATAATTATATTTTTAAAGCATTATTTCTTTTATCATATCTTTTCTTTCAATGGTTACTTTTTAACTATGGCTTAAAGTTACTTTTAAAAAAAAGAAGTATGCTTCTGGCTTTAAAAAGTAGTTTTGATGAAAGTGTCTTTAATGTGACAAACAAAATTTGGTTGTTTTTTTTAAAATCTTCAAATTAAGAATGATGTTTTCTTAATCTTATCCATAGGACCCAGCAAAAGTGTGGAACTAAAGATGTGTTGAATTATTTTGTTGCTTTTTACATTGTTAGATATAATAATCATTTAAGCCTGTCACAGTAATAAGAAAATATGAAATATCTTAATTAAATGCATAATTAAGGAAATTCAATAAGCAGAGGGAGAAAGACCTAACTAAATACCTAATACAAGAGTAAAAGAGAAGTTTTAAATGCAGTCATCACTTTTTAAAGTACTGAGAAGTCTTTCATGGAATATACATGTAATCCCAGCTACTAGGAAAACTGAGTCAGGAAGATCACAAGTTGGAAGTCAGCCTGAGCAATGTGACAAGACCCTGTCTTGAAAACAAAATAAAACAAAAAAAATAGAAGGGAAGAGAAGAAAAGAGAATAGGAGTGGAATAGAAGAATAGGCGGGGGGTACACCTCAGTGCAAGAGGCCCTGGGTTTAATCCCCCCATCCAAAAACAAACAAACACAGTAATAAGAAAGCTTTAGAAAATATAATTAAAGTATCCTACACCCCAGAAAAATACTTTTTTTTACAACTTGACACATAGTTTTTTTTAATTTTTATTAAAATTATTGGTACATTTAAATTATACAGTATAATGACATTCATCATTGGAAATTTGCACCTTTACCTAATCCATCTTGGTTCTTATTTCTTCCCCGTTCCCCTGCCCTCCCTTCAACCCCTCCACCTGTCCCTATCTGCAAAGACTTTGTTTCCATTTTTTTTCTCATATTCCATTCCCTTCTTTCTTTTCCTTTACCCCTCCCACTTCCCCTTCCCCCTTGCAACTTTTCTTCCTATTTCACATTATCCATTATATCTTTTAGTCCTTATTTACGCTTTAAGTTTCTCACCCTAGAGAAACTATTCGGTGTTTACACGTGTGAGTTCTATTTATTTTACTTAAGAGTATTGTCTCAATGTACATCCATTTAGCTATAAATGTCTCTAGTTTCACATTCTTTGTGGCTGAGTAACACTCAGTTTTATTAAAAAAAAAAAAAAATTTTCTTTACCCACTCTCAAGTCAGTGGTCAATTGAGTTGCTTCCAAGTTTTAGCTATCATGAATTGTGCTGCTATGAACATGAGTGCACATATATTACTGTGGTATGATTCTTTTTTTGGTACTGGGGATCAAACTCAGGTCCTCGCTCTCCCGCAGCAGGCGGTTAAACCACTGAGCTAAATCACCAGCCCTGATTCTTTTAATTCTTTGGGGAAGACACCCAGCAGGAGAATAGCTGGGTCAAATGGGACTTCCAATCCTAGTTCTTTGAGGTATCACCATGCTGATTTCCACAGTGGTTTCACCAGTCTACACTCCCACCAGCAGTGGAACAGGGTTCCTCTTTTCCCGCAGCCCCACCAGTATTTGTTATTGGTTGATTTCATGATAGCAGCCATTCTTTCTGGGGTGAGGTGGAATCTCAGTGTTGTTTTCATTTGCATCTCTTGAATGACCAGTGATGTTGACCCATAGTTTTTAATTTTAAGGTATCAGTGGAAGACTTCAAAGATCATAGTTGCTGCAGATAACCCAGTTGCTACTAAGAAACATCCAGTAGAAGATTGTTTATATTACAGAGGAAAGACACAGATGTAAATTTTATGAGAGAAAATTGCAGCACAATATTGGAACATTACTATGCAAACAATAGGCAGATCAGATTGGAGGGGAGATAGACAAGTAGTAATTAAATAACCAAAAGCACTAGAATGTTTTCCTAAACTGATGAAAGCCTTTAGCCTGCAAGTATAAAACATGCACTAGGTTATTTGAAGAATGCAAATATTAGAAGTATAATGAAATTTTCTCAATTTTTAAAGTTAGTGTGATATCAATATTAATGTGATAAAGATAATTTGAAAAAAGAAAATTGTGTGAAATATATTCTAAATAGATTCTTAATTTTAACCTGAAGACTTAACACAAGAAAAATGTATCATGTACATAAATGCTACTAATAAAACTTAGTATGCCACCTGAAAGTGATTCTTATGAGTTCCACTTTGGGGAATCACTTGCTGAAGCAAGATCACTGGAGTAGGAATGCAGGGACTTAATTTTTACTCTAATACTAGGTAGTGGGTAAGTAATTTGCAGCAAAAAACAAGTAAGTTTTGAAGCAGAATTTCCCAGGTTTTTATCTGCAGTGTTATTCACCTAAGTCACCCCTCTCTTCTGCTCTGGGGAAGTAAATGCTATGGAAGATTTGCCTGGTGGGGGCTAGGGATTTAGCTCAGTGATAGAGTGGTTGTCTAACATGAGTGAGGCCCTAGGTTCAATACTTAGTAGTGAAAAAAATATGTAGATTTGTTAGGTAGAATTGATCATTGGAATACCACAAATCATTCACATATCTAAAATGTTATTGCTCCCAAGAAACAATTTTCACTGACTGGGGATAATAAAGACCACACTGAAAATGAAGTCATAAAGGAAATTCAATAATATTATGCATTGTTGGCCAACCTTGAGATTAATTATTGTGAATGTTTAAAAATATAATCTGGAAGTACATGAACACATTGGTACAGAAATCCCGTAGTTTGAAAACTTACTGAAATGCAAGTATCATAAGCCCATGGGATCACATGTAAAAGGTTGTTTATTTCACCATTAATTATAGTAAAAAAACCAAAACTTCAGTTTATCAAGATGGGGAGAGTAGAGCAAGTAATGATAATGACACTGCATGGCTCTGATCTTAGTGGAAAGAACCTACATTGACTGAAGACATGTCTGTAATTCATGGATAAAAGAAAACAGATTAAAGTATAAGAAGTTTAATCTTCAAAAGAATAAGTATGGTGGAAAGATGAATAGGAATTGGCTATTATCGCAACATTTACATTTTAACTTTAAATATATTTTGCAGATTTATGATGGAAAGGATAAAACGACACACCTATTAGGTGCTTTTACTGGTGCATCTATGCGAGGACTCACACTTAGTAGTACTTCAAATCAGCTCTGGCTAGAATTTAATTCTGATTCTGAAGGGACAGATGAAGGCTTTCAACTTGTTTATACTAGTAAGTATTTTGGAAAAAATAAAATGGTTAAATATTGCTGCTGAATATTTAGTAAATAACTACAACATGTAATGTGAGGCAAGGTGTAGTATTTGATTATCAACTTGGTGTTTATAACTGCCTTCTCCATATATAACTTTATTTTACCCCAACAACTCACTGCATAAATTAAAGCTATTTAGGTGTTGTCATCTTTACAACTGATACAACTAAGGTTCAGAGAGAATGAATGATTTTGAACTCTGGGTTTATTCGTTTCTATGTATTTTAAATAGCAGGATTCTCCCTATCCAATATTTAAGAAATGCAATTAAGCTTCTTAACAGATATTTGAGTTCTCATCTAATTGCAAACTGCAGACAATGCTTGTACAATGATGATTCTTGGTCAGTCATTAATGATAACTGGATGGTGTCAGATGATTTCAAACTAAAACTTACCTAAAATTGTATTTGCTGTGCCTTGTGCTAAATTTTCTTATTAATGAATTCACGCAGACTTCTTATATCAATGTCAGCTTCTGACAAATAGTAGAAGTTCAATGACTGGTAATTATAGGTAGGTGGTTACATTGATTGTTATGTGAATTAAATGAATGCACTTTACCAGTGTCATAATATAAGAAATGAACTAGTTACATCAACGAGCAAGCAAATCTATTCAAAACTATATGTTGAGTTACTATGTAACACAGTTATGTAGCAGTAAGAAAACAAAGTATAGGGCTGGGGATTTAGCTCAGTGGTTCCGCCGCCTGCTTCACAAGGGCAAGGTCCTGAGTTTGATCTTAGGTAACAAAAAAAAGAGAAAATATGTAAAACAAATGATTATTTTTTTAATTTAATAAATTTACAATCTGTCAGATCAAATTAGTGATTGGAAGTTTGGAATACTCAAATATTTAATATAGAACAATTCATTAAGTAGCAATATTCAGAAGTCTTCACTGCTCAATATTCATAAAAATCCGATCCCTTATGCAGTTTCTCAAGAAGTCAGATGAGTAGAAATAAAAATAGAAGAATTAAAAATGTTACTGCACCAAAGATTATAATGTTGGGCTTTTAAAGGAATTTGAGTGAAATGATCGCTTGTTAAAATGTTCTGTCTCATTGGTATGAGAAAGAGGAAGGAGAAGAGTTAATGATACGTTATATTAATATATTTGGGTCCATAATACTGAGCGATTACTTTTGCTACCAATTTATTTTAAGGCTTTTTTCAACCTGTAGTAGAATTATTACATCATGGACATTAACAACACTTGATTGAACAAACGTAATACTGTATACCTACTTTGAAATCCTCAGAAATGTGTTTCCAAAATGATTTCTCAAGAATCCCTGCCGAAGAAGAATGTCCCACCAAATTGTGTCTGCAGGTATTATTGTAAGATGGACTAAAAGTGGTGTTACTGAGTACTATTGTTCATATAAAATTTCTGTGATCCCTGAGAAAGGGAATTATTTAAAAACAATTGTTTTCCTCTTGCCCTTTCTCTATTTTCTAATAGGATTGCAGTCAGTTTAAGATTGCCAGTAACAACCATAATACTTTCCTAATAATCTTTCTTTGTTCTGCTATATTTTGCATTTCTTATTGTATAAAATGTTTACAAGTTTCATAGAGAAATTCTAGATTTCTTTTTCTGATACATAAAATCTGTGTAACAAGATTATTGTACAAAGATACTAGAAATTGTTGGAGATACTTTCATTTAAAATTGTATTGGTTGCTAAGGTGTCTGGAATAAGTAAAATCATTTACTTTATTATCAACAGTATGACCTATAAACTGTCAAAAAAGAAAAACCTTTATAAGAAAATTTTTGGAGTTACTTTTCTTAATAACTAGCTGTTCATTACAGCAGATGTGTTGTCATAAAGATTGTAAACTATTGAGTTGAGAAGAGGGTGTAAAAGCAATTATTATTTAGGAGGACAAATATATTTCTGTGAATCATTTTCATTCTCAAAGATGAAGTTAAAATGTTGTAATCTCCATTTTGGTTCTAAATGATTCAGAGTCTTCTTCAGGGTGTCTCTGGAGATCACAAATTGGGTAAGTGGTTATGCACTTTTGTGAAGAAACAGTTGTATTATGAGCCCTTCTATGGAGGAGAGTCCTAAAAGTAGTAACATATTTGTTATCAATTGTATTTATTGTTAAGTATTACTTCTGCTGTTTACATTGGCAACTCTCCTGCATATCTGCATTTATCTAAGAAGTCAACCTCAGATTTAACTTTGAAAGAATTTTTCCTCATCTTCCAAATACATATTCTTCATCTTCCAGCTGTAGCACCCAGATGCAGGTGGCTTCTCTTCAGATTGGGCCCTGTCCATCTTTCAGATGGGCATCAAATGAGCACTGAACTCTAAGATCCATCTCAGATGTCTCCCCACTGACACTTTCAGCCAGAACTAGCTAACATCATTTTTTTTTTCTTAAATTCTTTTATTGGTACATTTTAGGTATACAACATATTTACATTTCTCATTGGGAATTGCACCTTTACATGATGCATTTTGGTTCTTATTTTTTTCCCCATTCTTATCCACTCTCTTCACCCCATCCATCCTTCCCTATTTACAAAGACTTTATTTCCATTTTTTCCATTTCTCATCATTTTTCCTTTCCCTTCTTGCCTTTCCCCTGCCCCTCCCACTACCCTTACCCCTTTGGACCTTTTCTTCCTATTTTGCATTATCGAATATTCATTCTAATTATTGGTACATTTTAGGTATACAATATAATGACATTCATCATTAGAAATTTGCACCTTTACATAATCTCTCTTGGTTCTTATTTTTCACCCTTGCCCAGCCCTCCCTTCAACCCCTCCATTCCTCCCTATTTACAAATATTTTGTTCCTATTTTTCCATTTTCTCATATTAATTTCATTCCCTTCTTTCCTTTCCCCTACCCCTCCCAATTCCCCTTCCACTTTGCCCCTTTTCTTCCTATTTCACATTATCTATTATATGTTTTAGTCCTTATTTACACTTTCAGTTTCTCACACCAAAGAAACTATTCAGTATTTATACATGTGTGTCCTATTTATTTCACTTAAGAGTATCGCCTCAATGTGCATCCATTTAGCTATAAATGTCTCTAATTTCTCATTTTTTATGGCTGAGTAGTACTCCATTTTATTAAAAAAAACACATTTTCTTTATCCAGTCTCCAGTTGATGGGCATTTGGGCTGTTTCCAAGTTTTAGCTATTACAAACTGTGCTGCTGTGAACATGGGTGCACATATATCACTGTGGTATGATTCTTTTAATTCTTTGGGGAAGATCCCCAGCAGGGGAATAGCTGGGTCAAATGGGACTTCTAGTCCTAGTTCTTTGAGGTATCTCCATACTGATTTCCACAGTGGTTGCACCAGTCTGCACTCCCACCAGCAGTGGAGCAGGGTTCCTCTTTCCCCACAGCCCCACCAGCATTTGTTATTGGTTGATTTCATAATAGCAGCCATTCTTTCTGGAGTGAGGTGGAATCTCAGCATAGTTTTCATTTGCATCTCTCGAATGACCAGTGATGTTAAACATTTTATCATGTATTTATTTGGTATTTCTACTTCTTTGAGAAATGTCTGTTCATTTCAGATGCCCATTTTCAGATTGGGTGTTTAAATTTGGGAGGTCTGATCTTTTTAAATTCTTTATAGATTCAAGATAGTAGACCCTTGTCTGAGGAAGAGCAGGTGAAGATTTTTTCCCACATTGTGGGTTGTCTCTTCACACTGCTGGTGGTTTCTCTTGCTGCGCAGAAGCTTTTCAATAAGAAGAGATCCCACTTGTTGATTGTTTGTGCTACTTCATGGGCAACTGAGGTTTTGTTCATAAAATCTTTTCCTACACCGACGTCTTCAAGAGTTCTACCTAACTTCTGTTCCTACTGGTTCAGTGTTTCTATTTTAATATTCAGATCTTTAATCCATTTGGATTTCAGTTTAGTGCATGGTGAGAGATATAGGTCTAGTTTTAATCTTTGGCAAGTTGAAACCCAATTTTTCCAGCACCATTTATTAAAGAGGCTATCCTTCCTCCAGTGAGGGTTTTTGGCTCATTTATTGAAGATGAGATGGCTGAATGTATCTGGCATTGTTCTTGCATCTTCTAATCTGTTCTACTGGTCCTCAGGTCTGTTTCTTTGCCAGTACCATGCTGTTTTTATCACAGTAGCTTTGTAGTATAGATTCAAGTTGGGGGTCGTGAGTCCCCCTGCCATGTCTCTGTTACCTAGAATTGCTTTTGCTATTCTGGGTCTCTTCTTGTTCCATATGAATTTTTGGATTGTTTTCTCAAGGTCCATGAATTATGCTGCTGGGATCTCAATTGGAATTGCATTGAATCTATGTAGCAGTTTTGGAAGTATGGCCATTTTCACTACATTAATCCTTCCTACCCAGGAGCAGGGGATGTCTGTCCATTTTCTGATATCATCTTCAATCTCTCTTTTCAGAGTGCTATAGTTTTCAGAGAAGAGGTCTTTGATTTCTTTCATTAGGTTGATTCTTAGGTATTTCAGGTTTTTGGATGCTATTGTGAAAGGAATTATTTGTCCTATTTCTCCCTCAGTGAGTCTGTCATTTGTGTAGAGGAAACTAGCTAACATCTTGACATTTATTCTGTGGTTGTTTACAGCTAATATAACAGCACATTGCTTTGTGGTTATACTTCTTTCCAAATATATTGTGCATGATTCTTAGGGGACTATTTCATTTGAGTTCAACTGGACCTTTTTAAGTACTCCTGGTAAATTAAAATGTAGTGTGAATACTGATTTTATAAAATCCTTTTATAATTTGAGAAGGTTCATTTGGGCTACATTTTAAATGTTCACAAATGTTTAGAGGCAGTAACTAACCAATTTCTGAATATAAGATAGTGTGCATAAGGTGTTCAAATATAAGGGAGAAAAAGGAAAAGACCATGTTTTAGTGTTCAATTATCTGAGTAGAGGCATGTTTAAGGCAAATTCCAGCATGTCCCTTCCATGGTATGTTTTCCTTACAAAACTTCAAACATTGTTTGCAAAACATCTGGAAGAACCCTGGGAAATTCAGAGAAGGTGGCAGTATTCATGTAGAAAGAGTCAAATCTGTAGGACAATTAGTGAGAGAGGGTCAGGTAAGGTTTCATGAAGATGTAATGTTAAATATGGAGACTGTGGTTTCACAGAAAAAATGCCATGAAAAATTCCGAGCAGACGGGATGAGGAAACACAGAGACCAGGAAGACCCTAAGCAATTTCAAGGGAAACAGTTGAACTTATATTATCCCCACATACCTGGATCCTTCTCACAGTTCTGGTGGTTAACAGTTGCTCTTGATGCTGTTGCCAGTTTTGTTGACTTAGTGACACCGACCATTGTCTGAGTATCTGCAATTTTAAATAAACTGAATTGCATTTGACTGACATAAAAATGAATAAATAAGTTACTACAGGCTTTTAAGATGCATTTTATTTTAGCTCTCTTATTGGTCCCTTCATTATATACTTAATAAGACTAGTGAATAGATACACGGAAGCAATGTCTGAAATACTGCTTTTTGCTTCAAGTAATAGAACATCTAACCATGGCTTAAACAACTAATATTTATTTTGTTCATTTAAGCAGAGAAAGAAGGTTGTTAAGTCGTGATTAAGGTGCTGGATAAAATTAAAAAGGCTTCTACTCATTCGTATATATATATATATATTTCTATGTTCCTTGTTGTGATATTCTTACTGGTGGCTGCTGTGACTCAGTATGTTCAAGGTAGAAAGAGTAGAGGATCAGGTAGTCCCAACCACATACGCCTCTCTTATCAGTAACACAAAATCTTTCCATTAGGCTCAGTCAACAATCCCTTTATCTCTCTGCATCCAAAACTGGACCATGTAGTTAATTTTACAGTAAGGTAAGCTGGAAAATTAAGTTTTTGGCAGACTAAGTAATTGTCGTAGCCTTAAACAACCATGATATATGGCCTGATATGGTTAAATTGTAGGTGGGAACAAAGTCAAATTTTGCTGTTGAGGCAGAAGAGGAGCTACTGAGAAAATAACTTATCATGTTTACTATAATGTACAGCTGTCAAAAATATTCCAAAAAGAATTGTGTCCAAATATATTGAACATACTATCTACCTGTATTTCTATGATACCATGAGACTCTTAGGAAAGAATTCTGCTCACCCATTAATAATATGTTTGCTGCATACACTAAGAAGATTGTTGGTAAATCTTCCTCCACTTTTAAGTAAATATATACATACGGTACCTGGTATGAAAATCCTTCACTACACTTAATAGAAAAAATCCTGCCTTATTTTTGTAAAGCAAACTGAATCTATGTAGTCCTTATCATTAGAGCTATTAAGGAAAATCTCATTCTGTCTTTTGGAAGATGTTCCTATTTCCCCAAATGCCAGTAAGTTCTCCATCTTCATTAGTTTGATTAGGCAAAGTGCTGACAGCTGTGCAGTTTGGATGACCATCACCTGTGAGTCAAACTTTGTCAGACCATGGTAACCATTAGGGAATATGATTGTACTTCCATCCTCCAACATCCCAGAACCCAACTCCTTCAGTGGATCAGGCCATTGTTCTCATTTTTCTCAAAACAATGGCTGCTAGTTATACTTCAGAAATATGAAATCTTCTTCCAAATAAAGATTGGTAAGAGGAATATCTTCAGGTGTTATATACAACCCAAATTACTTGTTGATATTGCCATGAGGTGGAACTCACAAAGGCATAGCTGGCTTTTCTACACAGTATAGGGCAGTGGTGTCGAACCTATGGCATGTGGCCACAGTGGGCTGTTCATATCACTGAAAGCTCTAAAAGGTTCGCCATCTCTGCTATAGGGAGTAAAATGAGATAATATTACTTTTTCCTTCTAAAGTTGAGTGGAAGTTCTAGAAATTATTATCATAAGACAATATGCTCTCTAAAACCTCACTCTTTCTGGTAACCCTGTAATAGACACAACAAAACCAAGTAGGATACTCTGACCAGACTCTTTCAGTCTCGCAATGCCTATTTCAAGAATAAATTCCTAAATCTGGTGTATTCATCTCCCTCTGAAGGCTAAGTTGTAGAAACATTTCTATTTGGTTACTTATCTACTCTATTATGCTTGGGTGGAACTTATTGTTAATTTATTTATTATTGAAACTACTTATCTGGTCATAGGTTATATTTATCTTTTCCTAGTCCAATGTTATACGTTCTGAGGGCAAAAAGAAAGTGAGTAGGACAAAGTTCCTGCCCATGAAGAAGCAACTTTTCTGGCAAGGGTTGTAGCTCAGTTGTAGAGTACTGCCTGACATGGACAAGGTCCCGGCCTCAATTTCCAGCACTACACACAAAAAAGAAACTAGCTTTTCAAGGGACAAAGCAAAAAGTAACATGAACAAAAGATAACAGAACTACTTTTAGAAACTTAAAACGGGTCAGCAGGATAGACAGAATGAAAATGGCATTACTGTACCTAATCAGGTCAGAGACTCAGTCTTAGAGATGTCACCTCGACTGATACCTGGATGAGAAGAAAGGACAATGGCACACAGATGTAAGAGGCAGAGGATGCTACACTGACAGATTAGCAAGTGTGAAGGTCTAAGGAGGGTGAAGTGTATGGATAGAGCTGACTAAGCAAGTAGAACCGAAAAAGGGGAAAGTTAGAATCTAGGCAAGTGTGGACTATGGGAAAGGACTTGGAATTTATTTAAAAGCCACACGGAGACATTCAACATCATCAAAATGTTAAACATGAGAGTAGACAATGCTAATAACTACCATTTATCTACCAACTACTAGGTATAAGGTATAAGGTATAAGGGAGGTATTCTTATAATCCCCAGTGAGTAGAAGAGGCAAAAAAGAACAAACAAACAAAAACGATAAAACAAAAAACCACAGACTTTATTTGCTCATGGTCACATAGCTAATAAGTGCAGATAAGAAAAGTGAACTGCTGAAGTACTCTGCCTCCAGAATTCATATAACCCCAGGCCACACTGTCTTCCAACCCAAGATTTTGATATTGTATAAGTAAAATTCAATGGATTTTGTCTGTTTAACATTTTCCATATAATGTAAAAAATATTTTTAAATATTAATGAAATATTTGTCATACTATACTTAAGAATCTCAATGCTTTCTTATTGGCTCAATTTGCTATCAGAGAATGACTTGATATTAGTATCTTTCACAAAACTCTTTTTTACTCTTTCTTGTGTATATTTCATCACAGACTCTTTAGCTCTCTTCATTTGAATAAAGTTAGTAGAAAGGAATTGGTGTTTTTGGCAACTCTACATCACAGAGCTAAATTATGCTATGTTGACAGATTACATCATTGTCTTCTCAAGAGCTAATCTGATAAGCCTACCCATTAGGCAGTATATCTGAGCTCAGATGTTTTCTTATTTCCTCTGCCATATTAAATTTACTTTAAAAAATTCACTGGAGAAATGTCCACTATCTCAAGGAAAATCTTCAAATGTATTTGGACTCTACTAGCCTTTCAGTTTTGTGGCTTGAGATGATTCAATAATCTACAGAGAATATGGCCATTTAAAATTTTATATTCACATTCAAGGTAGTCATTCACTAACTTGTGATGCCTTTTCTTCTGTACTAGCCTTACAAATATACAACAAATTATGCTATTTAAACTCTTTAATTTAGTTACTGACATGTTTTTGGCAATGAGATCCATAAAAAAAATCATATGACCTATTAACTTTAGCTTTCTTCTTAGTATAAAATTTATTTAATGCAAATGCAAGTAGAAAATAAAGTAAATTCAAGGGAGCACAAAGCTACCTCATGTGGTTCTGTGGCTTATGAACAACTTAGATGTACTTGGCATTGGCTTTTTATTTTAAATCTTGAAATTAACCAAGAAATAAAGGAAGTATTGATTAATGGTACATTATACAGCACAAGGTATTCTAACAAAAATAAAGAAGAAATATCTTATCTGTCATTTACCTGGAAATTATTGAATATAATTATTTCACACTAGAAAAACAAAAATATCATTATCATTTTCACAACCTTCATAGACCAGAAGCTCTGTAAACTTGAGCTTAAATACCTGGTAATTTACACATTGCATAATATTAATTTCTGGCAGGTTGAAGACCTCCATATAAATATCAAAAATTTAAAATGCTCAGAAAACAATTATATCCTAGAATAGCTATGTATTTAAAATAGAGAAAAAATATTTAAAAGGAGACATACAAGCAAAAGTTATGTCAGGAACTAGTACAATTCCTGGCCTTCTAGGATTTCCTATAAGGATAGGAACTAATAATCTAGGAACCACATTTCCCAAACTCTCTTGCCAGCAAAGATCTCTGTTTAAATTCTGCCTATTAAAGGTGGTCCTGTGACAGCCGAGAGGTGGGGTCCACCAACAGCTGCAGGCAGGAGTGTGGTGCTGGCAGATGGCTGTGTGTGGCGGCAGCTTCCAGCCTGGATTTCCTGAAAGCCAGCAGTGAGTCCTCCAACTTTCACTCCCTTTGTGCTTCCAAACTTGTCGAAGCCTCATTTCAGCTATTCACAGTATCTAAATGACTTCTCTCTTCCTGACCAGGTCTTTGCTGGTAATCACAAAACAACAACAATAGCAAAACTCTACAGCAGCATGTACTATAAATAAAGTTTTAAAAGTCTCATTTATTTAGTTTTGTTTTTTTTGAGGTGGCCTCGCTAAAATGAGACATTTTACGTCTTATTTATATAACAGAAAAAGATACACTCTCTTGAAAAGATTTCTATAAGCCAAATAAGAAAAAATGTGGCATGCAAAACAATATAGGCAGAAGAAAATTTCATAGTACACAAAAAAACTGTGTCTAATAAGCAAAAAAAAAAAAAAAAAAAAAAAAGGCTTAACAATAAAACTGAGAAATGCAAAGTAAAAACAAAGTAATATTCTACGGCACATAAAGTCAGTAATATTTAAAAGATGTACAACACCAAATGCTTATGACAATTTGCAGATATTGAAATTCATAAAATTTTGAGAATCTTAATTGGAAAGGCTCATAGGAGTTATTTAGCAATATCTACTAAAATTCCATTCTTTGATGTATCCAGAATGTACCAACTACATATTTTAGCCAAATACAAAAGGGCTGATGGTTTGAAAAAAATAATATTCACTTAAAGCTGAATAAACACCACTCCCAAATGAAATTTATGAGATACAAGATACAAAGCATGCTTAATAATATTACTTTGTCATGTTCTGTAGATTACAACTTAGAATTTTGAACATAGAACTCAGAGTACGTATTGGTCAGCTTTCTGTAGCTGAGATAAAATTTTTGACATTCACAATTTAAAGAAGAAGGAGTTTAATTTGGTTCATGTTTTCAGAGGTTTCAGTACATGGTCGGATGGTGCACAGCAGAAAGCTCTCAGCAGAAGGGCAGGGTGGAGGAAAATTGTTCACTTCATGGCAGCCTGGGAAGTGGAGCATGAGGCAAAGGAGCCAGAAAGGAAGGGGACAGGAACCATGTATAGTCCCCAAGGTTACAGCCCTGCCACCCATCCAGACACACTCAAAGACTGCTTTCGTAATTCATAGTGTCACTTAGTCAGATCTAGTTGGCAGTCACAATCAATAGGTATAGAACATCACTAATGGGGGGGGTCTTTTACATTCACTCCTGAAAGCAAGAGAAAATTATTAAGAATAATTTCTATAGCTTTTTTTTCAATTCATAACTGCTGCAGACTTAAAACTGTCTTTTTCAAGCATTCATCTAAAATTGTAACTTCAACACTTGATGTTTGATATAGTTTGAGTAGTAAGAAATACATTTATATATTTTTTTTGGAGTTTGATTTTAGAAAAAAGGGATATATGTTTGTTTTTTTAACACTATCTTTATTTCCTCTATATTCTGTTTATGTCTGCAGCAAAGAAATTCATACAGCACATGTGTGTATAGTGGAGCTTTTCTTTTCCTTTTTCTGTTGTTTATATTTTATTTTTAGTTTTTGGACATTTTGAGACATGGTGTGTCTATGTAATCCAGCCTATACCTGAATTCACTAGGTAGCCCAGGCTGGCTGGACTCAAATTCACTGTGCTCCTACTTCAGTCTCCCAAATCCTGGGTGTTCAGGCATGTGCTCCCCACTCCTGGCCAATCTCAGAGCACTTCTTATTTGCAAATTTGAGGTGACAGACTTGACTGTTTTATAAATCTTCTCACCTAAATACAAAGAAATCTAGGTGTGAGGATGTATCTTTGGGGTAAAACCCTTGCCTGGGATGCATGAGGCCCTGGGTTCCATCTGTAGCACCACAAAAAAATTTTTTTAAAATAAAGAATTTTAAAATAAGGCTTATTGTTGCAGCACTCAAGGCCTAAGTAAATGGAATTTAATTGCAAAATATAGTTTTTAAAGATTATTCTGCTTAATATTAGGAATTAAGTCCGCCAAATAATTCTTTGGAGATTAAAATTATCATAGAATAATTAATTTTCATCTATTTGCTTTATTTCAACTTTTATTACCATTGATGGTTTCAAAATCATTTCTCTAATGTTTTTTTATTAATGTACATTCTTTTTTGTTTGTTGGTTTGTTTGTTTTGAGACAGAGTCTCTCTGTGTAGTTCAACCTGGCCTTGAACTCACTATGGAGCCTTGGCTGGCACTGAACTTGTGGTGATCCTCCTGTCTCAGTCTCCAAAGTGCTAGGATTACAGGCATGAGCCACCATACCTAGCACTTTCTTCTTTTTTAACAACCAATTCCCTTTTTTATTAATTTGAAATTCCTTACTTTTTGCACATAGAATTAACCCATATTTATTGATCATTAAATAGTGCACAATTTAACTTTTACAATATTAAGTGTATATTTATATTTTAACTGAATCTTAAAAATAAGGCACAGAAAACACTTTTTATTTTAAGACAAATCAAAGATTTTTTTGTTATAAAAAAGTAAAATTTCAGATGTTATTTCTATTTCCAAACGATGGGGACTTTTTGTATTGTTAATTCCTTTTGCTGATATGACATCCTACTGAATTACCTGACATGAATACAATTTTTCATAAACAAACTGAGAGAAATTGAGGTTGAAAATTAACTGTTTATTTTTATTTTTCAGTAGGCCAAGATAAAAGGTAATAGCAGCATTACAGGTTTTGATTTACTCTTGAAAATAAAATCAACTTTAGACCCATACATGATACATATCCTATAGAAATACTTGTGTGTGTGTAAAAGGAGAAATAAAAAGTGCAGGCTTTTTGTAGCGGTGAAAAACTGGAAGGAATATAAATGTTTATCTGCTAAGAATAAATCAGAGTAGGTAAGATGAGCAAAAGTGTATGTGGATGTGCATATATATAAAGGCAAAAATATATCACTGGGCAATAAATAAAGACTCAGAAAAAATTTTATAATAATTTCAATATGTATAAATACTTGCAAAATATGGTATATATTGCTCATAGACCTGAAAAAAACCTTTGGTGAGAATAATAAGCTAAGTCAATATTTGTTAGCTCTCAGTAAGTAAAGACTAAAAAATATTGGAGAAGAATACAAGAGGAACTTTATTTTATAAAATTTGTTTCTTAATAACGTTACTAGTATGAACAAGAATCAATTATATAGATGTTAATCTCAATACTATTTTAAATATATATTAATATTTATCAGGAGAAGCTAGTATACAATACTAGAATCTGAGAGAGTTAGATGATAAGTTTGTTATCTTTTAACTAGTGTATATTTCAGATGTTACTCTAAAGATAAATTAGAAATCCTTAAAGAAATATGCTATATGTTAGCATAATAGGAATTAGACCTTAGTTTAAATTATTCAAAGCCCAGAGTATTTAGGTAATGCACATCTTTAGCTCATTGTATACTCCAGAAGCTTACATTTCATGAGAGTATCAAATTTCATAGGAAATGATGAATAGTTGTAATTATAAGTGTGATTTTTTAATATGTATATTTAATTGTCAGTTTCTAGTATTTAAGCTTTCAAAGAAAACTGACAGCTGTACGTTTTCATAAAGATAAGACACTTCTGAGTATTCATGGGTAAGCAACAGTAGTTACTCCAAATTAGACTAAATTATTTTGTACTATGTAGCTAATACTCTACATACATGTGCATTTTTATCAATAATGCCAAGTATTATAAATTATCTTAGTTTACAGGGAATGTACCTTGTCAGAGGAATTCCCACTTGATTTGCAGATGAGTTTGGTAATAAATTTTGAAAACAGAGCTTGATTTTAATTTTAGTTTTGAGAAGTGATATATAGTAAAACTCAAAAGTGGTTTATCTTGAATAACAAACTGAATGTTCAAGTGCAGTGAAGGAATATAAACTTGAAATATTTTTAGCAGAGACACATTAAATGTGTATTAATGATGCAAATCCAAGCTAAGTAATGTGTCCTGAAATGTTTGTTTTTGTTTTTCCTGTTTCTTCCGTGTTTGAAAGACTTGCTTGACTATGTAGCCTATATATTTTATTATATATGTCATACAGTTAATGACTGCTAACTTCTTGCATGGCTCTGTCTCTGAAACTTTACATTTGCCTTATTTTTAACACATTTTCACCCAAAATGTGACTTTCATAAATTGAGTTATACGGGAAATTCTTGAGACTTTCTTTTTAAAAATTTCTCTTTCAAAATTCAGTTTCTTATCAATATTATTTTATTTTTCTGTTGATTGCCTATAAAACTCCCCACTTGATCATGGGCTTTATTAAGCATCTGTGTGTACCAAGACTGTGTCACTGGATTGAGTCCAAGGAGGTCCCCAAAGTGGAGATGGGGAGCAATGTCTCCCCCTACCCACCGGGCAGGTTGCAGGGTCCTTGTGTTACTGGGACCCAATCTAGTAGATGTGCAGAGTGTCTCATGATGCCAGAGAATGGACTTGAGGACCAAGGAGGTGAAGTGTAGGAAGAGTTTTAAAAGAGAAAGCTCCTGAGAGACAAGGGGTCTCGAAAGTGAGTGGCTGCTGAGATACATTTCTGGAAGGGGTGGGAGTGAGGACTGGAATGTTCTAGTAGGCTGTGTATGTGTTTTTTACGTTGTTTCTACATGTGAGGTAAACTGGTCAGGCTTACTGGATCAGATGGGCTAGTTACAGTACAGTTCTAGAATATTGTTTTTCTCTGGGAAGGCTGAAGGCCTAGCCACTGGATCTCCATCTTGGGATTGGATTCTACCAATTCAGCCCTTGACCAGAGGCCTGGTCTTCCTCATCTCTGTTGTGACTCCATCATGTGCCCAAAGCTTTTCTAATCGCCCATGAGTCCCTACCTAACTTAGGTATCTGCAACACCTGACTTCCATCACAGAAATCGAACTTTCAAGATGTGTCAGAAAGAGGCATAAGGGCATTTTTTAGGCAGAATTTTTAAAATAAACACTCAAAGAAATAGAATATGTGTCCCCAAAATGGAGAGAGGCTTTTACAGACTGCAGCTGGGGATATTCATGGGGAATTTTGGAGTGGAAATCTGTTCAACTTGTGAATCTGTGGAAAGAGTGGTTTTATTTTACAGATGAAAGCCAACAACAGCTCTTTCTGCAGGGGAAGGGTGATGGCCCTATCTTGTCTTAATTTTTTTTTTATGTTGGAACTATAGAGAAAAAAATAAAAGAAGAATTCCAAACTATAGGAAACAAAGAAATAAGCAAATGATTACCAATGAACTCAGAAGTAAGAAGTTAGACTGCGGCTTAGCAGAGGATTAAGATCCCCAAGAATGATTAGGAAGGGCTTCTGATATTCTGTGAGAGCCAAAGTATCCCTCAATATTAAAACATTGTAGGAAAAAATCAGTACTTGACCATATACAATTCTGGGGACTTTCGGCAACACTGTGACACTCTAGGAAATCAACAGTATGGGTAATGAGTTGACACTAGTAAGATAAAGTTGCTTTTCATTTTTCTTCATAGTTTAAATATAGATTAATTTGATCATAGTTCTATGTTTATAAAAGACATGCATATCTTCTTTTGATCATTATTTTAAGTCACAATAAAAATTATCTTCTCTCCAACATGTCTTAAAATAACCCATGTGTCTCATGGTTGAGGCTATCTAGAATATCCTCTGTAGTCTTCAATTTTGAAAAGTTCATACAATTTTGTATGTGAATATCTTTTGTGCATTCTTTGTGGAATTACAGCCACCCTTACACAGCTTTTGCAAATTTTTAAAGACAGAAAACTACTGTCTTGGTTACTTTTTACATGGCAGAGACAAAATACCCAACATTCAAAGTTAAAGGAAAAAAGGTTTATTTCAGCTCACAATTTGTAGAGATTTCAGTTTATAGTTGGTTGGTTCCAAAGCAGGAAGGCACATCACATGGGGATCACAGAGGAGAAATAGCTCATGGTGTGCCAGTGGCAGAAGGCAGCAACAGCAGCAGCAGCAGAAGAAATCCTGGCTTCTCTCTCTCTCCCTTTATATTCTATCCAAGCTGTAAGTCTATTGATTGGTGCCACCCACACCCAGGTTGAGGCTTCCCTTATGTACTCCTTAATCCCACTATCACACCTTTAATTCACATTCACACACCATAATCTAGCCACTTTTGAAATTCTCCACCTATAACTGCATGAGGCTTTAGGAGGAACATCTAGATACAATATAATCCATGACAACTACGTAATTAAAGAACATACATTTTTATTTAAATTGGGATGTATCCCTTTCTAGCTCCTTTAGCATCTTAACAGCACATTGTATTGCAACTACTGAGTTTTTAATACTCATCTTTATCACTTTTACCATGAGCATGCACAAGATATTCTGGATGTAGACAGATTAGTTATTAAATAACACAACAATGATGATGATGATACTGGGTCAGACCTTCTTTGACCCAGTCTTTCTGCCTGTAGCAACATGATGAAAGCCCTGTGAAAAATTCTTCTATACTAGTGGCCAGGGATTCCATAGCCAGCAAATAGGGGGGAAATGCGACAGGGAGGGGACATGTTCTGCTTACACTGCTTTTTCCCTCTTCTCTTCTGAAAAGAGATGCAGAAATCTTTGTTCCTAGAAAATGGAATGGAAAGAATCATGAGTTCCAACTCTAAACTTTTGGAATATAAATAAGTTTTTCTCAGGGCCTGTTATCTTTCTGTGTCTCTAACTTTTGTAACCTACAAATGTCTGTGTTTCTCAGTCTCATCTTCTCTTGAAATGTAAACATAATCCTGCTCCATAGTCAAGTAAATCTCTTTAGAGATTTCTCTCTAGTGGTACAGTTTTAAATTAGTTCCTTAAAGGTTGCCCTTAGTCTAGTGTCTCAGCAAATTTAAGCAAAACATTTCAGCTCTGTAGAAATACAAAAATAGTTTCTCTGCACCTTACAACAACAAGGTGTAGGAAGCTTGTTTGTGTGTATTTTCTTTTTTTTCTCCCTTTGGTGCTGGGGATTGAACTTGGGACCTTGTACTTGCAAGGCAGGCTTGGTGCCACTGAGCTAAATCCCAGGCCTTGTGTGTATTTTCTGAAAGAATTTTTGAGAACTTTGGTTTTCTGGATCAAGTAAAATATAAAACTTTGGATTCATCAAGCAAATTCCTATTTGTATTACTTCTTGATAAATAAAATGTTTTTAAATATGAGATTCACTTTCTTCTAAGGTTATACAAATAAGAGTCTAATGTTATGTTTGTAATAAGCATATTTGCTTCTTGGACAATGCTGTCTTCAGATTTCTGGTCCGGATTATAAAATTTTGACGATGTAATCCTAGAAGTTGTGGTAGTAAAGAGAGCACCTGTGTCTCTACTCACAATACTTCCTACAACAAATGTGTTTCTTCCTCATGCCAACCAATTTTCCAACCCTCTGAAATCAACTTGATGTCCAACAGTTCATTACAGTTCCAACACCACCTGGAGTTAGTACAGACTCCACAGTTTAAGATGTCAGACCCACAACACTGCTACCACTTCAGATGCCAATTGCAGATCCAGGCCTCCTGTTCTTCGGACTGACAAGAAGTTCTCAAAGCCCCTTCCTTGGCTTCAGTAATTTCCTAGCCCCCTCATAGAACTCAGGGAAACATTTACTTATATGCACTGATTCATCACAAAGGATGCAAATGAAAAGCCAAATAAAGAGGTACATAGTGAGGTCCTGAAGGGTCTCAAGTTCAGGAGCTCGTGACCCAGTGGAATTGGGATGCACCATCTTTCCAGCACATGGATGTGATCACCAACCTGTGATCAGAGCTTCTTAGTGTAGAGTTTTTATGGAAATCCCATTACATGGGCAGAGTTGATTAAACCATTGCTATCAGTAATTAATCCCATAGGTCCTCTCCTTTCCCTGTAAGTGTGAGTTGGTAGAGGCTGAAATTTCCGACTCTCTAATCACATGGTTATTTCCTTTGGCAAGCAGACACCATTCTCCAAGAGAAAGAGGGGATCCTCTTGATCATACACTCAGGTACGGTTGAAAGAGACTCATTGGAAGTAACAAAAGATACTCCTGGTCTGCATCACAGGAAATTCCAAGGGTTTTAGGAGCTTAGTGCCAGGAACCAGACAAAATTATTCCATATATATCAGAGTACAACTATGAGAACCAAATAGTAACTGTAAATCATTTGAAGTAGGTAGGAAACAGCTTTACTACTTCAAGCCTTGATATAATCATATGGTACTGAAAACCCCTAAAACCTTACCAGGAACCTCCAGTCTCCTACTCATTGTACAATGCAAACCTGAGAAAAAAACCCTAAAAGACAGAACTAAAAGAGACAGAAAGCAGGAATGCTGCTTTAGCAAAGGTGCTGGTCCATTCAAGCCACTGATTTTTTTTTTTTTTTTTGGTACTGGGGATTGAACTCAGGTCCTTGCGCTTGTGGGGCAGGTGGCGGAACCACTGAGCTAAATCTCCAGCCCCAAACCATTGACTGTTAATGGTTTATCAGTTGGTGTAAAGGCAGAGTGTGTGCAAAGATGGGACTACATGTGGTTACAATGGAATGTAATGGAGACAAAGCTTGCAAAGGAAAGAGACAAAGCATTCTTGAATTAGGAACAGAATAGACAAAATATATGGTTGTAATTGGAACACTGTGCTTTTAGTTAGAAGGTTTTAGTTGTGGAAAGGGAATTTGGGTGCGAGTTACTCTGACCTCCACACATAGGCTATGGCCAGACTCGCTTCTACAAAGAAGCCAATTGTGGGATTAAATCTTTACAGCATGCACTGCTTACATACTATTTTGGGCATAATCAATATTGCAGTCTCCAACAATATAGATCATATAATGATTAATTTAAAAATACAAGCCCTAGTTATCAGAAAAAAAGAGCTATGATTATTATATATTATGAAAAATAAATATGCCGTGAATAAAAAACACATAAGTCATATTTGAAATAATAAAGAAATGGAACAATTTGTACAGTTTTAAACTCTCCTGTTAAAGTTTACCTTTAATCAGTTTCTATTTTTCCCCCCCAGGTTTTGAACTTTCACATTGTGAAGATCCTGGCATTCCACAATTTGGGTACAAGATCAGTGACCAAGGCCACTTTGCAGGGAGCACCATCATTTATGGCTGCAACCCTGGCTACACCCTCCATGGAAGCAGCCTTCTCAAGTGCATGACGGGGCAGAGAAGGGCGTGGGACTACCCCCTGCCTTCCTGTATTGGTAGGATGTTCTTTTAGATCTGTACCAAATGTGTCTATGGAAATGAGAGCAAGATATGCTCTGTATGTTCAAGGATGCTCTCTGACACACACGAGTCAAACCCAAAAATCAAAAAATTAATGAATTTTAACGTGATAAAAGAAAATACATGAAAAGTGTAAGGGTCCTTTTCATAATCATTGCAATGTGCATTTGAGGGAGTACTATGGTTTGTATGAAGTCATTTTATTTCTGTTCTTCATAGAAAATTTAAATCACTACAAAAATGTTAAGACTTTCAATCATACATATTTATTGAATCTCAGTATTATAATTTGCAAAATTATTGCACATTTTGGAATTACGATGAATTAAAACATAATAAACTAGTCTCAATAACTTCAGACATTATTTTTTATATGTACATTAAAACACTTTAAAATCCACATTGGGTTTTCTTATGTGGGTACAATGTAACAACCAATTTCAATATGAAAAAGCACATGAAATTCAGTAACACAAGGCATATTGCCGACCTGAAGTTAGAGAATGTTCATTTTCTCTCTTTTTTGCATAGTGGGGCTACATGTTATTCTTACTGTTTTGTAGATCCATTAATAAATAACTGGGTCTATAGGGATAGAAAGGTGAATAACAAGCACAGATAGACTCTCTCCCTTTTTATCTTTTTCAATTCCGAATGTCAAGTAGGTATCAGGTTGGGTAGAAAGGAATATTAGGGCAAAATTTTTGTCACAAACACTGACTCACAAGTAGGGAACAAACAAGCAATGATTCTTCAGCCATTCTTAATTCTTGATGGCATTTATGGTGACACAAGTCTGTTCTGGGTCAGGCCCACATGGATAAAATTGACTTAACCTTTTAATTTTTATTTTTTTAACCTTTTATTTTAACAGTTTTATTGAGGTACAATTAATATTTTAAAAGTAACATGTGTTCAATATTTCCAGTTTGAAAAGTTTGGAAGCCTAAACCTTTCAGTGCAATTGGAAAACTTCTATCATTACAACAGACATAAAAATCACTACAAAACTTGCTAGAATTCATTTAGAAAAAAACTGAGACTCTTCTCATTAGAGGCTTATAGCTAATTGCACGGTGTTTCTGATGAGATGGGATCTCCACTGGTCTATTGAAACATTGATTCGCACAGGAAACAACTGTATTCATCTAACCAAAACTCAATCGCAATCTTTTCTTTACAGATGGCATCTGAATTTTGGATAGAGTATGAAGGTATTATCTATAATTATAATCAACCTTAGTTATGAAAAGCTTAGGATTCTGGGCTATGACCAACAATCTACCCATTGGCATTGGTTATGAGAAAATGTTACCATTGATTAATTCTCTCTGATGCTGTATTCTTTGATATGAATATGAAATATATTCAGAAAAGCATTAAGGGCTGCAATAGCACAAAATGATAAACTTGTAAATATTGATTTGTTATTCTGTCCTTAAAATTAAAATCAGAAAATAATCCCTTGAAATCAGGTATTTTCTAAGTATGTTGAACCAAAATGAAGACATTATTTTTTGGAGAGACTTCATGTGGAAGAAAAGACATTTGATCTCAGGTCAGATGTTTTAATTATGTTTGCAAAAATTCAGTGCATTTTATATTTATAAATATTCGAAGTCAGACTTAGTGACTTGATACTGTACAAGATTTTGTAGGAATGATGGGCTTCATTTAAAAATTTTTTTTATTATTGCATGTTTGCAGTACAAAATGATTTCATGCCCTGTAGTGAATTAACACATTTAAATTATTTTTCTTCTTCCCTCCACCCCCTTTCATTTTTCCAGCGTCAGATTCATTTATGTAATCTTATAAGAACTTATAAAGTTAATTATCATATATACAGATTGAAACCAGACCAGTAGGCCTAAGAACATAAAAAACATGTAAGACAATTGTACTAAAGCAAGGTACACTTTAGATATATATTTTTAAATAATAAAAGATCAAGTTTAACAGTTTGTAAACATCTAAACATATGATGAGGGATACTGAAGATTTCCACGACAGAAGACCAAATTCGAGTTTAGATTGCATCCTTTACTGGCAATATTGCCTTCTGACTTAGGGATATAGTTTCTTTTCTGTTCATCGACCTTAGCCATCTACTGTGGCCATATTTTTATCTCTGTCAAATACAATGTTTTTTCTCACTTATTTGGATAATCTAGGTAATTATGTTTTTGAAACTATACATTGATCAAACAAAAAGTAATTTTTGAAAGACATAACTGGAAGGACTGAACCTGTATTTCTTCTTTAATGTTATGTGTATTTTAGTGTATCACACTGGCTCTTTGGGGGTCACAGGGTAAGTGTTATTGGTAGAAAAGGAATATGGAGAAAAAAAAGCTATGCTTAAATTCAAGATTCAATACAGTACACAAAACTCCAAAAAAAAAAAAAACTGACTAAAATTAATCTGAGGAGTAAGAATCAACTGTTTTCACAATAATATATGCCGATAATAGTGATAAATTGAAGGATGGAGAATTAATTTAATTAATCCAAGATAGGTTTTGGTTAAAAAATTAGGAAATACATAACTGATGATAGTGTCACAAATACTAGTATCTTCTTACTTTAAGAATCACTCTTATTGATTATTATAAATTAATGTTACAATAAAAAATAATATTCCCCGCTGCCTGCCTTACACGTGCAGGGTCCTGAGTTCAATCCCCAGGACTAAAAACAAAAACAGAAAAGAAAGAAAGAAAGAAAGAAAGAAAGAAAGAAAGAAAGAAAGAAAGAAAGAAAGAAAGAAAGAAAGAAAGAAAGAAAGAAAAAAATAATATTCCTTTAGCTCTCTGAGAGTCAAGGTTGTCCAAGAAACAAAACCAATAGGATTTCTCTCTCTTTTTCTCAAGAGATTTATTTATTTTAACAAAATTGATTCATTAGTCAATTGGTTTTAGGGGGTGATAAGTCCAAAACCTACAGGGAGGACAAACAGTGTCAGAATTGAAACAGGAATTAATGCTGCAACTCTGAAGGAGAATTTCTTTTCCTTGAAAACAGTTTTTGCTCTTAAAGGCCTTTTGGTGGATCAAATGAGGCCCGCATGCATTATTAAGGCTATTTACTCTGCTTTACTTAGTGGAAACTGATTATAGATGTTAACCAAAACTGCAAAATACTTTGACACCTAGATTAAAAATCAAGATTAGCATTTGATTAAATGCTTGGGGACCATAGCCCATTTACACATAAACCTAATTATCATAGTGTAGTGCAATATAATATCTAAAATCTTTGGCACAAATTTGGGTATATGGGACCTTCAAATTTTAGACATTAGATTATAATGTTACCAGGTTTCTTCCAAATGATAAAACCTTCTGTCTTTGGCATTTTTGATCGAATAATAAAAGATGCAAAATAAATGTAATTTACCTATTCAATTTAAGTAAGATGGAAACAGATCAGAGACTAAGAAATGAATATATAAAAGTATCTTCAAATATTTAAGAAAAAAAGAAAGTTTTGTTTTATGGCTGGAGGATAATCTGGAGTTTTTTGAAATGTACAACAGATTATAGAATATTTTCCTTATTTCTGGAATCCAGAGTCGTAGATCAATATACTCATTAAAATACTTAGTTTCTCTTTTCTCCAAGACAGAGTTATTTCTGCACTGTCTACCTACCACAGTAAAATCGCTTCAGATATCACTATATTATTGAGCATTAACATGGCGAGAGAATCTCTCAAAAGATAAAATTTTAATTATTGTGTGAAAATACATTTTAATTTGGTAAGTTTTATAAAAATTAGAGACAACATTAAATCAAAACCAGCATAGCCTTAACTGAAGATTTTTAAAAAATCTAATAAAAATGCTACTTTGACTTTTGGGAGGTTAAAAAGGAAAGGGATTGAAGTGATTTGAAGGAGAATAAAAGACAATGAGATTTAGAATGCCTAAGGGACCATGGTAAAGATTAGTTTTTCTCAGAGGTGGGGTAGCAAGATGATGAATTATTCAGCCTGCAATTCACTAGCAGTGAGCAATTTACCTTCTGTTTTCCCTTTTGCAGTTATTATTTTAAAACATATTTTGAAATGTTTTGAATCCTAACTTACAGGTTTTGAGTGTGACCTCTTTTTATTCCTTAACCAGGTTTGTTTCTTTGTCTTTTATGTAATCTAAATAGAGGTTATGTTATTTTATTGTACAATATATTCTTGCTTCAATTAAGAGGTTAATCTAAGAAAGTTATTACAAATGCTTACTTTCAGGAAGAGAAATCAATCTTTATTTTCCTTACTGTGAAAAAAGATATACTCTTAAGAAATGTGTAGATTGTTTTGAAGACTGGCATTAACTTGTGACTTCATTTTTTAATTTTATTAGCGGAATGTGGAGGTCGTTTTAAAGGAGAATCATCAGGAAGAATCTTATCTCCTGGTTATCCTTTTCCATATGATAATAATCTGCGTTGCATGTGGATGATAGAAGTGGATCCAGGAAACATTGTCAGGTAAATAGATTTTGTTTTCTCAAAATTGCAAAGGAGTCTGATTTTCCTAATCAACCCCTGTATGCACTACCAATTTTTATCAACATTTTTTAATAGTATTAACTGTGGTTAGGAAAAACCTGGTTTTCATTTGTGCAAAATATGAAAAAAATATTCATTTGCTTTGGTTATTGATATATAGGCTGCGGCAATAAATCACATAGCTCCTTAGAAGAAAGCTTTTTGTAGTTAGAAAGGGATACAAAGTTTGAGAATTTTTCCTAGTTGTTTTGGACTTTGGTTTTTCAATTCTTCACTTAGCGAGACCCTGTTGCAAAATGAAAAAATAATAAAAGAGTTGGTGATGTAGCTCAGTACAAAGGCTCTGGGTTCAACTCCCAGTACTCAAAAAAAATAAAGTGTATAAAGTTTTGCAAGTCACTATCACTAACTGTAACTATACTAACATTCAGAAGAAATAAGAGTAGGAGTGCACTCGATAATATTTCCTTTCTTCCTTGGCCTTATGCATCTGCCTGTTGCCCCTTCACCAATGTTTGGTTCACTTTGCTGCTGAGCTTCTTGGGGAGGGGTCAGAATTCCTCATGGTGCTGCTCCTTAAGAGTGCACACCATCGCCTTCTGATCACCATCGACCAGGTGTCCAAGGCTATCAAACTTTCAGTCCCAGGTTACGACTATGCCTTTGTCTGGGAATCAGTTCATAAATGAACAAATCTTCCTTGACATATAAACTAGCTAGTATGTTATTGCTTGTATAGAATAACTTTAAATTTTAAGAACTGCTACTTAATATAAATGAAATTTTAGACAGGCTTCTGGGTAGAGTACTCCTGCACGTGGCTGGGTGGAGTAGGAACCAGTACATTGTTTTGCAGGGCAGTGGGAGAACTCACATCAGGCTACCCTGGATCTATTCCCACCTTGTTTTCCTTTAGAGTAGCTCATAGATGTTTTCTTTGACTATTAGAATTATTAAACTCAAGAATATTAAATTTTGTATTAACCTACGATTTTTAATTTAAGCAAATATTTGCTATGAATATCAGATCCAAACTTAAAGCTGTCACTATTAATATATCAAATATGAACATGGATATAAAGTTGAGCAAGTTGTTATAACTGCACTGCTAATTTTTGCACTTGGCATAAAAAGTATCAGGTACTAATTTTATCTAGATTAGATATGAAATAGAATTAACATGAAACAGTGGTAAAAACATGTACTAGGTCATCTACTGAAGTTCAGTTCATGACTCAGCTAACCTTTGGGCAATTATTTAATGTATCTAAACTCTATTTTCCACATTTGTTAAATCAAGATAAAAATGTTCGTAGTTTCTTAGATGAACTCCTACATTGCTTTAGATCATTACAATGCTCTTAGATCATTATATCAATTAAACAAAGAAAGTATACAGTAATGAATTTTTCTCTGCGCCTGCTACATTGAAAATCCTCTATAAATGTTGGTTTTTGTTGCCACAAATACAGAAACCCTGAAAAGAATGTATACCAGAAGTTTCTGTGATTTATAAAAGCGATGAAATAGTGTTTTTGATCCTATTATAAAGGAATAAATTATACTGCCCTAAGAGTTCATTGAGGTTATATACGCTGTTTACATAATTCATTTTTTAACCTCAGAAAAAAAGGAATATCTAGTGAAAGCCATGAGGCATATTTATTCTTCTCTTGTTTCTAATGATGTGCTGTGTATGTTTCTCCCACAGCCTACAGTTTCTTGCCTTTGACACCGAAGCATCACATGATATACTCCGAGTCTGGGATGGCCCTCCTGAAAATGAGATGCTTCTGAAGGAAATCAGTGGGTCTCTTATCCCTGAAGGGATCCACAGCACCCTCAACATTGTGACTATCCAGTTTGATACAGATTTTTACATCAGTAAATCTGGATTTGCCATTCAGTTTTCAAGTGAGTGTCTTCTTTTTAATTTTATGTTCACAAATTAAGGAATGCTCAAACCGTAAGCTGGGCCTACCATAATACTATAATATTCTAAAATATGCTGTTTTGTAGCTAATAAAGTAAATGAATACTCGCAATTACAAATAAGCAAACTTACATTTTTATTAATTTTATTTTTCTTCTGTTAAAGATATGAATTGTATATCCACAGACATATTTGACAAAATAGGCTTTTTAAATTAAAAATTTCCTATAGCAGTGAAATAATGCTTAACTTAAGTAATCTCTAGTGTTCTTGGCTTGTTTTGTTTGGCACTAAGTGACTAAATATGTGCTGTTCTGAAAAAGGAATTTTAGTGCAGTGGTTAGAGAAAATGAATGAAAATTGAAAAATTTTAAATGATATTTTTACTTTTGTTGCAAATACATTATTTCTTTGAGGAAAATTATCCAGTGGATTTTTATTTGTGTTTTCTTAAAAAATTGTATTAATCTAACAAAATTTTCAAGATGATCTGGGGAAAGGGTGAAAACTAATAATCGTCAAACCAGTAGAACAAAGCAGTTGTTTGAAATATTGAGTAACGTTAATGAGTTATGTTTATAGCACATATTATAGTTATAGAAACTATATATATAATACTACAACTTTAATAAATCTAACTTCATAGGAGTGTTTTAAGATGAATAGAAATTTATAGTACTGACCTAATTCTTTACACTTAATTATTGCTGTCAATATTTTGCTCATAGTATTAATTGATGTAAATTACTCTCTTAACATGCCTTTTGTAATACAGGCTTACATAGATTTCTCAGTGTTAAGATTTAAAGTGAAAGTATTTTATCATATATGAGGCCTTTATTACTTGACAAGAGCCACCTTATATGCATTATATACATGATCTCAGTTAATCCTTAGAAAATCTCCGTAAAATATGGTGTATGATCATTTCCAATTCCCAATACATACAATAAGGTTCAGAAAGTTAGTTAATTTGTCATATTTCTAGCAGATGCCTGGAGATGTGACTCATACCCACATGTGTCTGAAAGTAGATTAGTATATCGTGTTTTGTACATAGGAAATGTTTAGCAGTTATTACTATTATTATTCTATCCTTATGCAGGGCACATGTGTTAGTTTCCTAGGGGAAATAAAAAGCTGTCAGTGACGCACTATTAGTGGCAATGAAGATCTATATCTTAATCACTTGGGTCTTTAATGCCAAGGGCCCTGTTAAAGGTCACCTTTCAAATACTAGGTTTGTACACAAGTAACCAGGGATAAAGAATGAAGAACCAGAGATCATGCATGCCCTTTTAAGAGAAACAGTGGTCCACATTGGTTCAAGCTATTTTGCCTGTAGATAAACAGGCTAATGCTAAGTTAGAACTTGAAGTAAGGAATGTTATAAAAAGTTATCTAATTTTGAAAAAGCAAGTAGTAATGTAATGTAAATGGCCCATAGGCTAATTATGCACTCTTCTGGGACAAAGTATCAATGGCTACTTCAGTGCCTACCTAAATTTCTCTTCCCTAGATAAGTCTATTTTATCCTACTCATTAACTTATTCATTCATTCATTCATTCATGCATTCATTCCAGGAGACCAGATGTTAAACATATTTATTTTCAATTTATCTGCAATTTATTCTAAATCGCCTCTTCCCTTTCATTCAAACAAATCATAATCCTACACACACAGACACACACACACACACACACACACACACACAATGCTGCTTTCTATCTAAAATGTCACCTTCTGCTCCCTCATACTGAAATGCTCCTCATGCTTCCAAACACAGGATCAGGATTCATTTTTGTAAAAGATTTTTTTATTGTTCTATCTCATGCACCTTGCAGTAGTTATAATTTCTTTTCCAAATGAGGATCAAAATATATGATTTACCAGTTCATCATTCTGGGGATATTCTCATTATGCGATCTTTGTTCCTCTAAATATATGATGAGTTCCTTTGTTTTTCCAAATATCTTAGAAAGATTTTGTTGGGGCAATTATATCATTTAATGACCAAATCTAACACATTTTTACAATAAAAGAAGGCAGTCTTCAAAATTATACCTAACAATAGGAATAAGTCTGGACAGTCCTAGAATCAGGATGTTTTGTGATTTTAATTGCCAGATTTTTATTCAGGAGTCCTTCATTCTCCACCACCCCATTCCTCTTTTGAGCAAATACTTGTTCAATGGAAGACAAAACAGTCAATTAGAAATAAAGAGAATGAATCAGGCAATGCTAGCAGAACAAAATGCAACCAATGAAATGTATGTCACCAAACTTGGTGAAAAGTAAATTTAACTGAAATGTAGGTCACATACCAACTTTATAATCTTCATCAAGCCCCTATCAGCAGCCTCATGACTTCTATTTCCCAATGTATTCATTCTTTGTGGAATTTGCCGCTTTGCTTCTTGCTGATATCGTCTGTGAGGCACTTTTGCTTAATCAGAGCTACTTAAGTCTGACATTGGCACTTCATGCTGTCCTATGTGCTGTCCTTGGTTCTCAGCAGTCAGCCTCTGTATCCCTGGCTTCAATTTGTAATCTGCCTGACTTGTTCCACTTCAGTTCCACAGGGAAGACATCACTGGGTATCACGCTGTCATTTGCCCACGGAATAGTTGATTTTGACAGAGCATTTTCTGTGCTCCTCACTCTTTGACCTCTCTGTTAAGAATCTGTCCCTGCTGGGTAATACAAAGTACTAAGGCTGTTAGCTCAGAGTGTTGAAAATTCTCAAGGAAATGCATCCCTTAACCATGAGAGGTTGAAGTCCACCAGTCTTAAAGGCCTGCATGGTGCCCCTGCCTTTGTTCCCATCCTCATTATCGTTCACCACACTGCTGTCATAGTCAACTAGCCACTTACTTCATTATCCCTCTAGCCAAACTTTTCTCCACATTTCTGCATGACTGAGCTTACTGAAATACAAACATCACATCAATCCTCAATATAAAATCATTTCACGGCCACACGGTTCGGTTCTAAACTCAGAACTCTGGCATTACATTGAAGATCTCCTCAATTTGTACCAGGTTTACCTGCCAGCCACACCCCTTCACTATTTAGATGCATCCAGCCATCTGCACAATTCTGGATGAATAATGTCCTTTCACACTTCTATTTCTTTTGCAAACTTTCTTCCATATTCCTGGAACATTTATGCCCACATTCAAAAATCTGTAAATTCTGAGTCATTTTAACAGATCATACCAGATGATACTTCTAGTGTTGATGATCTCCTAGACAGAATTGGCCACTTCTACATTTGCACTGTGTTGTCACTGTGTGCATATTTTATTAGAACTACAGCATGCCCAGGTTTGTTCAGGACATGCCTGGTTTATGTCTGTAGTCCTGGCCTCCTGCTCTGTTTGATATATGAATTGTATTTTCCCATTTTTGACAAATTATCAGTATTAACATTTCTGTTAAAATAAGCCCTTGTGTGTATGTTAGATATCTATTTTGCATTTGATCATCTCTGGTCGTATATGCTATACATTTCTAGTGCTCAGAGAAACTATAACAAATGGTTAAAAATGAATGACAAATATACATAGTGGGCCTCTATTTCCCAGCATCTTCCAGATGCCAGGTAATTCTCATCTTCCTTTCAAGGGCAACAAGTAGGACACTTACAGATAAAATAAAATTTCCTCAGATTTGAATCCCTAAACCATTCTTATCCTGGATGGTACTGGAAGAGGCATTAGACACTATTGGTTTGACAGCTACTTTGGTTTAACAGCCAGATGTGCTGTGATCTTAATTATGCTTTGAAAGTTACACAAAAATGCCGGGTCATGAATAGTCAGGATGCATGGGAAATGTGTGTTCTTGAAATATGTATAGAGATAGAGTTTAAGCTGCTGAGCTTTAAACCTATAAAATATAATCTGAATGTTCTCTCCATGATGTGTTTGCTATTTGTTATACAGTGTAAGTTCAAAACCAAGTTTTTTATCAGAACGTTTGTTTTTACTTTGTGATATGCTTCTGTAAGAGCAATGAGTTTTTTTGTTTTGTTTTGTTTTTTTGGTACCAGGGATCAAACCAGGACTTTTCTCTTGCAAGGCAAGCAGTGGCACCACTGAGCTAAATCCCCTGCCCAGCAATGAGCTTTTTTAAAAGTGCATGTTTAATGGAAGTGTGTATGGAATATTCATTTCTTAAGAAAACTGATGTCCTCAAGGATACCTAAAAGAAAAGTCAGTTCAGCTAATGTGACTATGAAGAAGAGCCCAAGCAGAGATCACTAAGGACATCACACAAAACTTTTTCTTTCAAAACCTGAAACTAAGCTCTCAAAGACAGTAGGGAAGGACATAGAGTAATCTTGTTATTGCTATTTATAAATCTAAGTATTTTAGTTGGTTCAGAAATATACTGTTTCACATGATTCCATTTCAATAAAACATTTGAATAGATGATAAACTTTTTTAGAGGGGCTAAACATGCTGAGTGTTTTTCTTCAGAAATTAGTGGGATATTGAGTTAAATGAGACATTATTGTCTTGTGTCTTGGTTTAATAGGGCAGGTATACATGCTAAAACACAAAACATAATTAAATGATGATTTCAAGCCAGGAAAAGGCATTAAGTACATCTTCAGCATTTCAAAATACCTGATGAATTAAATATTTCCTGATCATTTTGAAGAACCTGTCTTCAACAGCTGTTTTTCCCATTTGCTTTCACTATGATAAGAGCAATTAACATGTACACACCTGTAATCCTAGCCAATGGGGAGGCTGAGGCAGAAAATTCAAACGTTACAGGCCAGCATGGGTTATTTAGTGAGACTCTTTCTCAGAAACAAAAACAAGCAAAACAGAAAACCACAATAGAAGAAGAGCTGGGGATGTTGATTGGAACTATGGATTCACCCCAGTACTGAAATGAAAGTTAATACGAGGTCCACTTTTTAGTGACTTTAATGTGCTGCATACATTATTCTTGACTACAAATGATATGTGTGCAGTAGGTGTCCAAAGCTCAATCACCTTGCTCAACTGAAACATCATGCCCATTGCTAGTCACTGCTATCCCCTATCCCCCACATCTCCTGCTCAAAGCATTCCCCTGTTTAACTCTTAATTTGACGACTTTATAAACTTCACGTAAGTTGAAATGATTTTTCTTTCTGTGATTGTATTTCATTAGGTGTAATATTTTCAAAATTTTGTCACTTGTATCTTTTTTAAGGCTGAAATATTCTATTCTGTATACATACCACATTTTCTTTATCTGTTTATAGATACCAAGGCTGCTCCTATGTGTTAGCAGCTGGGAATAGTGCTGCAGTGAATCCAGGAGTGCTACTATCTTTACCACATACTTATTTCAATTCTTCTGGATAAAAAACCAGAAGTGAATTGAATGTAACTGCTCTACAGTAGTTATATTTTTAATTTTTTTGAAGAACCCCCATACTGTTTCTTATAATAGCTGCACAATTTTGCCTTTCCACACTATGTGAGGATTCTAACTTTTATACATTCTTCTAGTTCGTGTTTTTATTTTTGGTTTGTTATTGCAGTACTGGGGATTAAACCAAGAGCTTTTCCATTGAGCTACATCCCCAGCCCTTCTTCATTTTTTATTTTGTGACAAGGTCTCTCTAAGTCAGTAAGTTGCCCAGGCTGGAGCTTGCCATCCTCCTGCCTCAGCCTCTTAGATTGCTACAATTACAGGAGTGTCTTAGTTACCTTCTCACTGCTGGGACAAAGCACCTGACGTCCACGATTTAAAGGAGGAAAGCTTTATTTTGGCTCACAGTTTGTAGTGGTTTCAGCCCATAGTTGATTGGCTCCAAGGCAGAGTAGCATGGCATGGCAGAGGAGGGTTGCTCATGGCATGGTAGACAGGAAGTAGAGAGAGATCAGGGAAGAGAGTAAAAGATACACTTTCCAGGCCACACCCCGGGGACCCATCTCCTCTGACCAGTCTTCACTGCTCAACATCATATCAAGCTATGAACTCATCAGTGGGCTAATCCATGACTGTCATTCCCCCTGTGATCCAGTCACCTCTGCTAACCCTAACTATGAGCTTATTAGGCATCAGGGGACATCTAGATATAAACCTTAATGAGACCACACCGGCAAATGCTTGCCTTTTGTTGTTACTGTTTTAAGTAATATCATCCTGAAAATGACAAGGCGATATATCATTATAATTTTCATTTGAGGATCCTTGATGATGTGATATTAATAGTGATTTTTTTGGTACTGGAGATCGAAGTAGGGACCTTGTGCTTGTGAGGCAGGTGCTGTGCCACTGAGCTAAATCCCCGATCCTAGTAGTGATATTTTTAATATGCCTGTTGATCATTTCTATGCCTTCTTTGGAGAAATGTCTATTTAAGTCCTTAGCCCATTTTTAATTACATTGTTTTTTTTTTTTTGGTACCGGGGAACGAACTCGGGTCCTTCCGCTTGCAAAGCAGGCGGTGGAACCACTGAGCTAAATCCCTGGCCCTGATTACATTGTCTTTTGCTAGTGATTTTTAGGGGCCCTTATATATTTTGATATTAATCTTATCCACTTCATATAATTTGAAAATATTGTCTCCCTTCCCATAAATTTCTCTTTCACTCTATTGTTTCTTTTGCTGGGCAGAAGCTTTTCATTTGGATGTAGCTCGCATGCTTATTTTTGCTTTTGTTGCCTCTGTTTTTGGTGTCATATCCATGAAGTCCTTGCCAAGATCAAGGTCATGAAGCTTTCCTTCTGTTTTCTTACAGGAGTTGTAATTTCAGATCTTACATTAAAGTCTTTACTCCATTTTGAGTTGATTATTCTGAATCATGTAAGAGTCCAATTTTATTCATTTGCAAGTGGACTCACAGTTTTCCAAACCAGATTTGTTGAGGATGTTATCCTTTCACTGTGAATTCCTGAACCCTCCTCAGTAAATCAGTCAACACTACATGCATGAATTTATCTCTGGTTTTTCTATTTTGTTCTCTTGTTCTAAAAGTCTATATGCAATAGATTGCAGTTTTATTATTATAACTCACTTTTTATAGTATATATTTGAATATATATACTATACATATTTAAATATATGTACATACATATATTTGAAATAAGGAACTTTGATGCCTCTTGCTTTGTTCTTTCACATGACTGATTTCATTTTTAAGATGATTTATGGTTTCTGATGAATTGCAGAATCATTTTTTTAAATTTTTCAGTTAAAAATCCCATTGGGAATTTCACAGAGATTACTTTAAATCTATAGCTTGCTTTGGGTGTTTTTTAAAAATTTCTTTCAACAATGTTTTGTAATTTTTGTATAAAAGTTTTTAACCTTGATAGCTTATTTACTCCTAAAAATCTTATTATTTTTAGTGGAATTGTTTTCCTAATATGTTTGCAGATAATTGCTGTTATGTAGAAACACAACGGAGTTTTGTATGTTGATTTTGTATCCTGCCACTCTACTGACTTATTGTAACTTACTTAGATTATTTGGGAATTTTTACATATAAGATTATATCATCTACAAATAGTAAAAATTTTACTTCTCATTTAGATGTCTTTTGTTTGTTTTCCTTATTAATTGTTCTAGATAAGACTTCTCGGACTCTAATAGCAATTGCAAGAGTGGGTTTCCTTGTCTTGTTCCTGATCTTAGGAAAAAACTGCCAGTTTTTCGCTAAAGAGCAGATGTGAGCCCTGGAAATGGAGATGGCTTTTAGTCTACTGAATTATTTTTCCTCTATTTCTAGTTTTTTGAGTTGTTTTAAACTTGAATGATATTTTACTAAGTGCTTTTGGGTAAATGTTATGGTTTGGGGGGTTTTTTTTGGGGGGGGGTGTCGGTACCAGGGACCATGCACTTGTGAGGCAGGCGCAGTGCTACTGAGCTAAATCCCTAGCCCAGTGTTATGTTATTTTTACCTGAATTTAAAAATAAAAATACATAAACACAAGTTGTGAAGCTGTAGCTTGGTGGCAGATCATATGTTATCATGTGTGAGGTCCTGGTTTTGATCCCTGGTATCACACACAGACACACACACGATATGGTGGCATATGAAAGCAGCAGTTGAATGTATCAAAAATTTAAAACACTTTTTACAATATGAATAAACATATATTGTAGGGTCGGAGATTCAGCTGAGTGGTTTCGCCGCCTGCTGTGGAAGTGCAAGGACCCAGGTTAGATCACCGGTACCAAAAAAAAAATTGTAAATCACCAGAAGAAATGTTTAAAAAGTATAACTAAATCAAAATGCAAAATAAAAGACAGATAATAAGAAACAGGAAGATGGATCTTTTGCAAATGGAAAAAAGATGAAGAGATGGAGGAAGAGGGAGAAAGGGAAAGGGATGTAAAAAGAACTAAGATGTGTTATGCCCATGTACCAGCTGCCCACAACGACAGTAGTCATCATGTGCCACAAATGTGCTGATAAGGACAAGAATTTAAAAAGTACTGAAAACAGCTAAGAAACCATTTAGAGAATAAGCATATATATGTACAACATATGATCATTTTGCATAAATTATTTTTAATCTTCAGGAAATGCACGTGAAGATATTTGTTGTGCATACGTATTTCACTTATCTCTAGAAAGTATTTTATCTTTAAAATAGCTTTTGTAGAGATGAATACTGTGTTTTAAGACATTCACTGACATAATATCAAATTTGTTACTCAATACATATTTTGAAATACTAACTTCAATTGATTTTAATTTCCTAGTTTATGCATAATAATTTTTCACTTTGAATAAAAAAGCACCAGGGTTTAACAACAATTATGTTATTTTAAAGATATGAACAGATGTTCTGTCCCTTTTTACGATGTTACGTGGAAGGGGCAGGATGGTATCCTATTGTTTCTGCAGAATTTTGCACAGGACCTGGTACTTGGACTTAGTAAGTGTTAAATGATTCTGATTGAATGGGAAAAGCTTCTAATAATGTGAAACACTCGAAGAATAGCAGTACAAAATCTTATCAGTGAGAAATAATGTAAAACAATTTGAATATGATTTTTTATTAATTCTATTTATCCTCACATATAATATTTTTCACATTTGACTCTTACATAATCTTCTGTAATATTTGGATATAAAGTCATTTTCCTGTATAGATAACTAGAAGTTGTCCACCTTTGGACCTCACAAAAATTATATCATTGATTATATGTGCAATTTTGCCACAATATTGGAGCATTAAAATCAATGAAGGCAGGGTAATGTATCCTATAAAAAGATATCCATCATCAAGCATACTACCTGGTTCTACAATTACTTGGTAAAATAAATACATACATATGTATTTTGAAAAGAGATTTATATCTACTTGGAAAATAGTACTTAAGAGGAATCTTTTCCACACAGTGGTTAATGGGAATTTTGTTTCCCTCCTGAGTTGATGGAAATCTCTCTCTTGTTCTGCCTTCTACTTTAACCTGAATTTCTGTATCATTAGCTGTATCCTTAGTAATCTAATGAATTTCTAAAGATAGCCACACAACAGAGTAATGGGCAGTATGCCTAATAATGATGCTGAACATTCCTTCTAAAATTCATGGATCTCATATAAAGCAAGGGCAAAATTCTTCAGGGTGAAACCCACCTCTAGATTACCATCTGCATTTCAAATGCTTTCTGATTGATTTGACTTTAGATGGGAATTTTCTTCCAGATTAAATATTTCCATTGTCCAACTTGATTTCCTTATACATATTAAAGTGAAGAATAGTGTGACATTTTTAAGTCAATACAAGCATATAAGGAAATTACACTAGAAAATAAATGTCAGGTCTTGTGAGTTGCAAATTTGGATTATGACCTTGTTGAAGTCTCCTGACAAATTGCAAAATGCCTAAAACTACTTAGACAAACTACACAGTAAATATTAAAATAAACTGGTCTTTAAACACTCATTCATTTTAGGATTGATATTTCATAGACTTGTACATATAATTGCTGAAATCAGACTTTAGGAATTTATCAGGCCATTAAAATATTACCATGCTGTCTTATGGATATGACAGCTTAAATTCATAGAACTAATATAACCTGATCAATATCCCTTTCTTAATACAAGGAAGACTACATCTAAGTCTTTTGCTTTTAGTAACGCTATTTAACTGTGGGAAATCCCAAGTTTTTCTTTTTGAAAAGTTTTTACATAAACAAGTTTATACCCCCAAAGCCAGCTTTCTAAACAAAAAGGATGCATGAAAATTTATCAGTGATATTAGTTTATTTATTCTCTGTTATATTAAGCAATGCAATAAGAAAACTGCAGTGTTCATCTGGCATAGTGTGCATTTCTGTAATTCCAGCATTCTGGGAGGCTGAGGCAGAAGGATCACAAGTTCATGTCCTGCCTGGGCCACTTATTGAGACCCTGTCTCAAAAAAATAATCATAATAAGTAAAGGGTTGGGGGTGCAGTTCCATGCCCTTGACTTGAGAGAGAGACAGAGAGAGAGAGAGAGAGAGAGAGAGAGAGAGAGAGAGAGAGAGAGAGAGGAGAGAGAGAGAGAGAGAACAGTGTAGATATTATCTGTGACTTAAAAGTTTGAGTAACCATCCATATTTTAGTTGACTGTAGAAATGCACTAGTTTGGATTATGAAAACTGTACTAAGTAGAATGTGTATTTCTAGGAAACTACACTCTCAATTAGATGGAAGGAAAAATAAAATAGGAACTCAAGTATATTTATAGCACAGAATAATTGTGATAATGAGAACTCATTCATATATTAGTGTTTCTTCTGAAAACATTCCAAGCTATCAAGAATTTACTAAAACAAATTAAAATCTACTATAAATGTTGACATTATATACTTGGATTAAATTTCTCCCAGTTAAAAATCACCATGTTATTAAACAAAACTTTGTCAAACAAAAAAATGATTAGTTACAGTATTTTTATTCATTCATTATTTCCATAAAAATTTATTCCAATAAATTATTCTTAACTATTATAGAAGGTTTTCTTCAAATTTTTACTTAGAAGAACAATTTATTTCTTCCTAGGGTGTAACAAAGCTTGATTTGAAAAGGTCTCATGTCCTTAACAAATGCAATTTACTTGTTCAGTGGATTTAGTTCACTGATAAAGATGAGATATTATAGACAAAATTTAAGTAAGATGTATGCCTTCTTTTTGCAAATAGAGCATAAATTATTTTGTAATGCATGCAAACAGATACGCTTATGTACAATTAGCAAAAAGCAGCATTTCTTGAAAAACCGTTTCTGTGGTATATAATAGAAGCTGAGAAAACACATTAGTTTATGTGTCTTTTCAAATTCTGGATAATAAGAATTATAAGTAAAAAACTAAAATGAATATGAGTTATTTTGTGGGAATGAAATACAGAGCTTTGAGCATAGTAGGCAAATGATTTATCTTTTTTTTTCAAGTGATTTATCATTGAACTATACCCTCAGCCCAAAGTTATTTGTTTTCAATGGAATGAAAATAGTTCCTTTACAAAGTAAAACTCTGTCATAGTTATTTATTTCCAATATGTTATAATAACCAGATAGTAAGCCTCATTTTTTAGAAATAACAGATAAAAACACCATTGTTAAACCATAGAGTAAAAACTGTTTTTTTTCATTTTTGACAATGTTCAATCTCAAGTCAATGATTTTACTTGTATTGTGAAATTAGTTTCAAAGAAATTATTTTTTGTCTAATTAAGATAATAATTTAGAAGTAAATTAGCAATGACATCAATATCAGAGTAAAAACTTGCAAAGGTGAAATTTTAAATTTTCTCTAGATTTTTTACTTTCTGAATCTTAAAACTAAAATATTTTTATAACTTTGCAAATATTTTGAACATATTAAGCTATGAAATATGTTAGTTATGTATGAGAAGAAGTGAAATAGTTGAGTAGAATGCTCTATATCTCAGGAAAGAAGACATATAAATTGGGAGGATCAAACTAAAAATGACATTTAAAATCATAGGATTGGATGAAGCTATCAAGAATTGTGAAAAGAAGGAAGATCATTCAGAACTAAATACTCAGTAAACAGGTTTACAAACTAGTCACAGCAAATCAATCAATCAATAAATAGCAAACAGCAGCCAGTAAGCCAGAAATAAAATCACAATAGGCTGAGAAATTGGAAGATCAGGAAAGAAAGAGCGTGAAGACAGGAGGGGTAGCCAACTGTGACAAATGTTGCTGAAAGATTTCTGAAAGAAGGCAGAAAAATTGTCATTGGAAGTGGCAGACTGTATTCGAAAAGAGCAGCTTAATAGCACAGACGAAAGGGTGCTGGTAAGAATAGAGACTAGAGACAGTTGTATAGGAATCTTCCTCAGGAGAGATGTTTAATAGATTTCCTATTAGAAAAACCCAGAGAAATGGGAAAATGTGTGTGTGTGTGTGTGTGTATGTATAGTTTTGTTTGTTTTATAAAGATGAAAATATGAACCACATTTGCAGGCTATCATGAAACATCCAACACAAAACTAGAAGGTGGTGATTCAGAAGATGTAAGATATGTGTAGGAATGAAGTCCTGATGAGGTGGACCTGACGTCATACAAACAAACAGCACGAGTCCTAGGTCACATAGAGAAGACCCCCTTTGAAAGAGAGGATGAGGATGCAAAATACGGGTTGGCTCGCAGGTCTGTTGGTATGAAGAATCTGGTGCTCCTGTCTTACAGTAGTTCTACTCTCTCAATAAATTATAAGGAGGAAATCAAGCAAAAGGAGTGAAAAGAAAACAAAGAAAATGAAAAAAACTAGAGTGGAAATGCCCTTAGAATCACAGTTACTTAAATCCCCACTTGAGATGTTGTGGATGAGTTTTATTTTTATTATTTTTAATAAGAACTCCTAAAGTAACCTCAGTCTTTTTGCTCCCTATTGTGATAAAACTACCAGCTGGAAGAAGTTTTCTGCGTTTAATAAAGAGATCCAAATAGCTTTGTATTATTTGACTTTCCATTTCAAGCTAGGCCTCATTTTCCCCCAGTTTTTCATCTTTAAACAGCTGTCAGTGTCTCACTAGCAGAATATGGCTTTGTGTTGCCATTTCTGGGAATGGGACAGATTTGTATTGAGGCAAAACATTATCGTAGTTGAATCCCTGATTGTTTGAGTTTAAAGGTCAGCTGCACTATGACCAAGTAATTAACATCTCTGTGGCTGATTTACCTTGTTTATAAGTGGGGATGATATTACTTCATAATGATTTTGTTTCTTAGCTCTAATGTATAAATTTAGCCTCCTGGACCAGTGTCATGCTCACTATAAGCTCTCGACAAAGAAAGTAATCACTGTTACATCATTTTGGGGGGGGTCTGCATATTAAACTCATTGCCTTTCATGATGAATAACTATTTTTTTCTTAGATGCATAAACTTTATTCAATGTGACACAATATATACTGATGGAACCCTGTAGATAAGACTAAATGTCAATATCTGGGCAAATGTTGTTTTAAATAATAATATAATACACTGAAAGTGCCATGAATACTGCATGTGGGTTTTAGGACCATGCAATCAGGACAGTAGACACACAGCTGCTTTTCTTAAAGCTTGATAACATGTGTTTGAAATTTGTATTTAAGAAATGTCCATTTATACCACGGTGTAAACTTTAAACAAATTTTATTACTTTTATTTAAAAAGTATGTGGTCTCATTTCCACCTTCTCACTTGAACACCTAAACACCTTTATGATTTTGGAAAGTTTTTTAGTCTTTTTAAGCCTCGATTTTCTCATTGGAAAAATATACATAATAATAATACTCAGACTTCCTATGAATCAAATGAGACACAGAGCATGGTATTTTAAATGTAGAAAATACCCAATAAATAATATTTATTAATAATATCAACTACTCACACACTTGTATTTATATACACTTCCCCATGATCACCATTTTTACTGGATGAACTGGCAAAAGGGGCAAATATGTGGTCATATAACAGCCGAGCTACACAATAATTCCCATTCCCGATGAACAAAAATATAAATGCTCAGTCCTTTCGAGGTGAAGAAAATACGGCCAGAAAAGTCATCTTTTATTGTCAGTTTTATAGAATTTTGTGTGTCAAATTTATGGAATTAATGAATGAATAAAAATAACATAACTAATCATTTTTTTGTTTGGCAAAGTTTTGTTTAGTAACATGGTGATTTTTAACTGGGAGAAATTTAATCCAAGTATACAATGTCAACATTTATACTAGATTTTAATTTGTTTTAGTAAATTCTTGATAACTTGGAATGTTTTCAGGAGAAACACTAATGTATGAATGAGTTCTCATTATCACAATTATTGTGCTATAAATACACTTGAGTTCTTATTTTATTTTTCCTTCCATTTAATTGAGAGTGTTATTTCACTACAAATACACATTCTACTTACTACAGTTTTCATAATCCAAATTCAATTTATTTTTAGATGTTATAACATATAAGCTAATTCATTTTCCAGAATTTTCCTTTCATGACATCATTACAAGTGAGAAAAGAAGATGTAAGAACTTGTATCTCTGCTGGAATTTCTGACCTTTACATACTGTTATCAGAAAAAAGAGGATTTGAAGGGCACCCAAAGATACAGATAACATTTCATTCATTGAATTTAAAGTCATTTGAAATAAAGAAATTTAAAACAAAAAGAAAAACTGCCAGTGTTAATCCATCAGTGATCAGTATACTGTTTTTTATAAATCCTTTTTATTTCTAAGTTTAAAATAATTGATAAAATATTTCCTTATAGGAAGAAGATCCCTCATTCTATAGAGTAATCCTCTATATCATGCCAGAATAAGATAGTATAAACAGGGTCAAATTTGTACTTAAAAATTTATATAACAGTGAAAAGGAAATGTAAATCAGCATTATATGTTGAAAATTATACTCCAAAAAAGTAAAAATAAAAACAAATAAAATTGTACAATCTTTTAAAATTATGTGTCCAATAGTTAGTATAGCATTACATAATTTTTTTTAAATTGTGTTAATTACCTGACATTATCTAGTTCCTAATCCCCAAGGAGATATAGCACAGCTCCTTAAATGGTGATTTTCTTTCCTGGCTATAATTTCAATTAAATACAGAAAAAAATGATCTACGCTAAAATTATTATAATTTTGTCTACCTACAAGCACGAAGTATAATCAGTGTAGAGTCCAAACTTCAAATATGTAAAGAAGATAAGATGTACTCTAAGCATGTACTCTAAGCAGTCATTTGTGTGTATTTAACTAATTACTTTAAAAATTCAAATAAATCCCAAAGGAAAAAAAATTCTTTGCTCAATAAGTCCTAACTTATTCTGTTGTGCTTCAAAATCTCAATCCTAATGTATTTATTAATTGAGAAAAAAAGGTATACTTTCACGTCAACTATGGCCAAAGATAAATGCATATTCTCACATATTACATACCAGCTTTCATATGAAAGCCTTCTTATTTTAGCTAATTGGTCTCATTTTCATTTTTTAATATTGATTATTTTTTCTGCTTTATAATTTTTAATTTTATGCATCCATGTTTGCAGTACATAATGATTACATTCATGGTGGAGAGTTGGTGCCTATATGAAAACATCTTCATTCTTTTTATGTCCTATTCTCTTACTTTCCCCTCCCTCCATCTCTGGATCACCTTCCCTTTTGCCAAACGTCTGTCTCCCTGTTGCCTATTATCTCTCTTTTGTTTTGCTCTTTAGTTTACTAATGCTTCGATTTTCCACTAGAAGGGAATTCACGTGATATTTAAACTGTGTGTTTGATTTTTTTCACTTAACGTAAGACCTGGGGTCAGTGCCCTCTTCCTGCAATCCTAGCTACAGGAGGCTGAGGCAGGAGGATCAAAAGTTCAACCCCAGTCTGGGTAAATTAGTGACCTAGTGAGGCCCTGCCTCAAAATAAAAAATTAAAAAAGGGCTGGTGATGTAGCTCAGTGTGCAGGCCCAGAGTTTGATTTTCAGTACTGGGACAAAAATAGATTAAATCCAGAAAAATCTGATAATAGAACAAAAAACTACATTCCCCAACCCATACCTCATAGGTGGCTAAGTCATGGAGATACCACTACTTTCATTTTTATGTTTTCTTAACATTGTTAAAAATGTATCTTTTATATTTTTGAGAATGTTCATCAGAAGTTTAACAATTTTTCTGAATATAGACCAGCACACACGAAACCTCAAAAACACCAACCAAACAAAATAAAAGCCTGAAGTTTCTCATAAACTTTTTACTCCTATTTTTCTATTTTGAAATCTATAACAGCTTTCCCACTTCTGTCATTTATTTCAACCGAAAACAACAGAATGTATTTCTCCAGTTAAATGTAAATCCAACCCAAGGTCAATTTTGGTTTTGGTAGGAACCATCCATGACAAATCAAGAAAAACTTAGTGGCTGAGTTATTACAATAAACACTTCTTAGAAATTCCCTCCCCACAGTGGAAAATTATAATTGCCCACATGCTGTTATTTCTGATGCTGTTTTTAGTTGTTTGCTTAGGAACATGGGTGAATATAACACAGCAAATTCACATGAAAATTAAAATCAAGTCCCTAAACCTACTTCCCCTAATCTTCTCTAATATGGGTTCTGTTGTTCTTCTGAAAACACGGAGCACATTAAAAAATAACTGATTTGAAGACAGAGTGAATATTTTTAGGGTAAATTTGCAATTATGTCAACTGTAATTTTCTTTTTATGGGTATAATTTCTACTTTCCAACAAAGTCTTACTGGGGTTTACTATTTTGTATTATTTTATAAAAAGAACAGGAAAATCAGTCTCTGGGACCATTACAGGTAGGAGAGAACACTGTAACATTCAATGGTTTAGATTTTGAAAATAGATGGGTTATTTTATTTTATTTTATTTTTTGAGGTAGAGTCTTGTTGCATAGTCTAGACTGCCCATGAAATTAGGATGTAGCCTAGGCTGGCCTTTAACTTAAAGTGATACACCTGGCTCAGGCTCCCATAGAGCTAGAATTACAGGAATGCACCACCACACCTGGCTTGTGTAGTTTCTTAAATGTTAATGTCCTCTTGATTCTCATACAGTCAAATTCTGAACATTACAATACTGTGTATAGATTGTCTGATTTTTGTGTTATATATGTATATTATGTAGATAAGCTGCAACAAGCTTGATGGATAGATTATTCAGCTGTTTACTATATTAATTAATGAGTCTATTTGATCAATCCACCTATCTATCGACCTAAGATAGATATACCTCCCTACCTGTCTACCTACCAGGGATACATACACTAGAATCTGTAAGTCATTACTAGTAAAAAACATAAAAATGGAGATCTATTTAGTTCTATTTGTGTTTGCTCATTTTTTTGTATTACCAGTACCTAGTACAATAACTATCATATATTGAATTATTAAGTGAATATTACTTATATGTTTGCACTTTAGCAATTCATTACTTGAATGCATAAAATATTGAAATAAGTTGTGCAAATGCTGATTTTTGCATTTATGAATATAGATCAATAAGAGTTTAAATGAAAAATTTAATAGCTTCCTTGTCTTGAACTTAATTGACCACGTGTGTTAGAGTAAATCCACATCCTGGTCACTCAAAATAATATTTCGTCTTATTAATCTAAATAATTGGATTTAACTGTTAGTAAATGTGCCACAGACAAAGAGTTATTATTTCCTATGATCTCATACTACTCCATTCTTTTCTGATTAAATTTTAGGTTTTTATTTTTAGATAATTATTGATTCAGACACGGTTGTAGTAAACAATAGAGCTGGATCCTATATACTCTTCACTGAGTTTTCCCAATAATAATATCCTGTGTATCTGTAGTACAATATCATAAGAAACTTGAAATTGATGTAACTAGCAAATCTTATTCAGAGTTCATCAATTTTACATGTCCACATGTGCTCTTGTGTGGGTATTTGGTTCTATGTAGATTTCTGTGACTGTCACCAAAATAAAGATTCAGAAAAGTTTCACTCCAAAAAACCCTGTACTTTTCCTTTATTGCCAATCACTTCCTTCCATCTGCCCATTCATGCAACCTCTGGCAACTCTAATTCTTTCTCCACATTTATAATTTTGTAACATCAAAGATGTTTCCTAAAAGAGTCAACAACAAATACTTTTTGATATGTTATTTTTTCACTTATTACAATTCCCCTGACATCCACCTACGGTGTGTGTAAGTAACCATTCCTCTTTCTCGTTAAGTAACAATAACCATTTCATCTGAAATGAATGCCCAACAGTGTAGTTTTTGGATTTTATATTAAGTGCATGTTTAGTATTCCCGGAAACTGCCAAAATCCTTTCCTGAGTGGTCATAACATTTTATATTCCTCTGCAATGTATGAATGATGCAATTTTTTCCGAAAAGTGGCCAATATTTAGTGTTGTCATTTATACACATCTATCAACTTTTAAAGAATATTGTAGCAAATTTGATATATATGTAGTAATATCTCTTTGTGATTTTAATTTTCATTTTATTAACAGTTAATGATGTTGAATATCCTTCATGTGCCATCTGATACCATTTTTTTGGAATGTCTTTTGTCCATATTGTAAATGGTTTGATTATTGGTTTGATTATTGGTTTCCTTTTTCCTATTTTTCTTAATCTTGATTTTTGAGTTTTTTAAATGTACTATAAATACAAGTCTTTCGTGGGATATGTTGCATACAAATATTTCCTCCCTCTATACAACTTTCTATACAGCCTCTTCACGGTGTCTTGCATAGAACCAGTAATGACTTTGAGCAAATTAATAGTGACGAAAATCTATTCCATTTCTTGAAACATTAGCACACCAATTATTTAACACGTAAAAAAAATGTTTATTTTGCAGGCATTTAAAATTTAACCCAAGCATTTTTAAAGTCAGTTTCCTAAAAGCACACGGCTATGTGGAAATTTCTAAATGTTATGTTCTAGAGTTTGGATCTTTGAAATTGATTTTCATAGTAAGTGAAATTTTGGTTGTGTCATCCAATAGGTTCAGTTGCCACTGCGTGTCGTGACCCAGGGGTTCCCATGAACGGGACTCGAAACGGTGATGGAAGAGAACCTGGTGACACTGTTGTTTTTCAATGTGACCCTGGATATGAACTTCAGGGACAAGAAAGAATAACCTGCATTCAGGTAGAAAATCGATACTTCTGGCAGCCCAGCCCACCAGTCTGTATAGGTATGATTAAAGAATATTAAAGTTTATTTATATAACAAATGGTTAAAAACTTGTATTGATATTATTCAGAACTCTGTTCTGGAATACATTCTGTGTGGGAGTCTAAGATCTGAGAGCATTGAAGACCTCCCAGAAATGTACAAAATTACAAATAGTCACAAATTTATCTATGGAATAAGGGTCCGTAATTTCATTAGATTCTTAATGTTTCTAAGATCAGAAAGGAGTTATGAAGCAAAGCTAGTGAAAAATATTAATCACTCCTTACTGCAAAAATGTACTTTTTCATAGCTTTAAAAATTTAGAGTGGATTCAAACTGTACGTTTAAAATGACTCATTTTTTCCCATTAAGTTTATTGGTACATTTTAGGTATACAATACAGTTACATTCATCATTGGAATCTTGTATGTTTACATGATGAATCTTGATTCTGATTTTTTCCCAATTAAAATGACTCATTTTGGGCCAGGGATTTAGCTTAGTTCTTGCACAGCCTACCTCGCAAGCGGAAGAACTGGAGTTCGATCCCTGGTACCAAAAACAAACAAACAAACAAATAAAATGACTCATTTTGATCTTACCTCTATAACGGTTATTTCTTCTAAGGGAGAAAATTTATTTAGTGTTATCAATTTTTCTAGAAACTGTGGTAGAGTTTCAAAACTTTAGTTTTCTATTTAATTCATGCATAGTAAAAGAATATCAAAATTAAGATACAAATTATTTCCTCATCAGCTCTGAGAAAGAGAGGAATATACCACTTTGGGGATAAAAGCAGTGAGAAAATCTACTATATAATTAAATTAGCTTAGTCATAAACCTTTGTGTTTAGGTGTTTTAGTGTTGGTTTCAACTTAAAGTCAGAATATATTTTGACCAAATTATGTTTTCTCTACTGAAAATTTTGTTTATTTACATATTCTCCCTTTTACTATACTGCAAGCAATTTCAGAGAAGGTTCTATATTTCATAATATTTCTTACAGCATTCAACTAATTCACACTTACCACAACTGTCCTCATAAAAGCAAGGAGAATTAGAAACTTTTACAAAGAAAAAGAGGCTAGAAGGAAATTCATGCTTGTTTCAAAATTTTCATGTTTATCTACAATTCAGTTAACCTAAAAAACTCCATTTAAACTCTACTTTCTAATTAATTGAAATTTGACTGCATTTCTCATAAGGAGAATCTTTCTGTAAAGAGGAAATGATAAACTATCACAGAACTGCTACAGACATTACTGCTTTATTGTGATTCTTAGACCTGAATGTTGCTTAAACAGCTTTGTACCGAAATTATAGAAACAACTAAAATCCAAAGTGCAAAAGTTGGAAGAGTCCTGAGATCGGCAGTTATAAAATTCCATTTATAGACAACAATACGCTTTAGCTAGCAAGGCCTAATTCTATGGGGGGAAAAAAAGCTGAGCACTAAATCTTACTTAAGTGGAGCAGGTTGTGGAAAGTTTCTGTATGGATTATGCTGCTGTGTATTATTTTTTTGGTAGGAAAAGATAGCTTGAGGAAAAGATATACATTAGAGCTTCTCTGGCGAGGAAAATAACCTTTAAAAAAGTGTGAAAAATTGCTAAGCCTGCAAAAAGCTTGACCTCTGAAACTGATAAGAAAGAACTCCATGATTGGAAATACTATGCCAAAGATTAAACCCTGAACGTTTTAGAAACTCTGTAAGTCTGTGTCTCAGACCCTAGAGCATAAAGCATTTTACTTGCATGTACAAGTAGTCTGATAAGAGAGTCCCACACAGAAGCGCGTCATCTTTAGAGAGCTAATAGGATTCATTCCAGCTAAATTGGCAGTGCGAAGATTACTCTGACATTGCCGGAGGGAAAGCAGCAGCACTCGATATGAAGGTAAATAACACAGGCATTAGTGTGTGCGGGTGACTGAGAAATACAGGACACAAATGAAATTGAATTGGGGAAAAAATTAAGAAGATTGTAAAACATTTATCAATAGTTGCTGTCCCTATAACTGCCTCACAAGTAACTATACTCACAACAAATCATTCATGTTAAAATTCCATGAAAACTAACTGAACATTTAATTCATAGACTTCTTTGACCTTTATTTTCAATGCTTGATGATTAGATGCATAAAAGTAAAAATACATCTCTAAACGCTAAAGTTGAGTATATTTATTCACTGGTTGTTTAGGATTTACACATGTAAAATAACACTTCTAGCTGTTATTGGATTTTGTAGATATATTTGGAAAATCTTCCTAAATAATTTAAATAATAAAGTAAAAAGAATTTTAAGGAATCTTATGCCCAAATAAAAGTATAGTCTTGTACAGTATCTAATAAGACACAAAATACATATGATGAATTTTCCAATATTTTAAGTGATAAAGGATAAAGACATATTTGTATATGTATATGAATATCTATATAAATTTCTAACAATAAAAAGACAAATGTTGCTACTAGAAAATAAGAAATGAAACAAAATTCTTCCCCCATTATCTCCCAAATTACACATAATTCTATCAGTTTAGCACCTGAAAAAAATCATGTGAAATATTTTGCCATCATTCTACTCTTTTAAGTGTAATATGTACATACATATAAGTGTCATTATTCATATTTGCATGCATTTTCCTATTCCCATATGATTTTTCAAACACCAAAAGCAAACTAAATTGTAATTTGTGTGAACATGTAGCTTCAAATTAAATTGCATGTTTATCCATCTTCACTCTTTTATAATCAATATAGAGAACTAGCAATCTACATTTCTTTGGGTACCACAACATAAATGTATTCATTTATTCATTATACATTAATTAAGTTACATTAATTATACATTCATCCAAACACAGTAATATCATCTTCTTCTAAAACATCATCATAACTCTCCAAACCCCGAATTCCAGCCTAAATTTCTTGCAACTCCATCTCCTGTAAACTGTTGGCTCCAATCTCATGTCCAGTATTACAGATCTATTGAAACTAGCATTTCTTGTCCATATAGCCTGCTCATAGTGCATTGGCAACACAGCTATCAGTGAGTTTATCCCATGAATTCTTCACCCTCTTTCCACAACCTCTTGCACGCTGGGCTTCAAGACAGGAGTAGCAACAAAAGTGATGATAGTTAAGAATAATGATCCACACACAAACAATGAAAACTTGCAGGCATCAAAATTCAGAAAATGTTTATTTCACCTGAGTGCATTACATATGTCCATTATATCTCACAATGCATTGAATTATGAAAATTCACATTAGACACCACCACATCTATTCATTATCAAGCACACATTATTCATGTGTGTCTGTACTCTGATTGTTCATTTGGCAATAAATCTCTAGTTCATCTGTTCACATAGGCAATTACCTCTAGTCCAAAGGTGCTCACTTGGTATTTACAAATATTTAATTATCATTTATATTATATATTTTAAGAATTAATGTCAATAATAGTATTTATTTATATTTAATTATATATTAATATTACTATTTTATACTTCAATACATCCATCGTGTGTTGCAATAGACATACTAAATAAGTCCATCTGGTTGGTGATCTAGACTGAGGCTTATTTTTAGTGTAGGGCTTATATTACAAGTATCATGAAAAATCATGCTAGGGCTTATTTTCTAGTAAGGACTTACTTTGGGAGAAATACTGTATGTAGCATTGGTGAATTCTATTCATGAATAACATGTAAATAAGTCTTTAGCATATATATTAGCAGTGAATGCTGACACTTGAATGCAATATTGCATTGAAATAAGGCAAGGGAAATAAAAATAGGCAGAGGTCACTATGGATAGCAGGACAGGTTGAAGAGAAATTAAGCTTAGCCTAAGTTGGGCTTTTCCAGAAAATCTTCCTGAAACTTAAAACATTAGCAAAGTTGTGCACATACAGAAGGGATAAAAAAACAATTGCATGAAAAAAGTCATACAAGTGCTAGGAACTATAAGCCCTTTGAAAGTATTTCAATGTATTGTATTTGTGTAAAGCGATGGTGAGGAGAAGGGAAAGGTAACACCAGTCAGCTCACAAAAGCTGCACTAAAGTTGAGGCATTCATCTTTTAGGCAATCCAGCCTAAAATGTAAGTAAGCACAGAACTTTGTGCACAGGAATAGCATGATTAGGTGTTTTCACTGGACGGCAGATTGTCAGAAAGTAGATTTCATTATAGGAAGACATTGTAATAATCCTACAGAGGAAGAAGAGTCAATTAGGTCATGAAATATGGTAGAAGGCAAGGAAAGGACAAATTGAAAAAAATATCTATGAGGTAGAGTGTTGGCCGGACTTCTTGCCACATTGGTACAAGAATGCAGTGAAGAAAAGGGAAGAATCTTGGATTCCCCAGCTTGGGACACAGGAAGGTGATAATGTTAATCAAACAATATAGGAACATAGGAAGAGAAGCAAATTCAAATTGAGACATGAGCATTCTGGATGATCTGTATATGATGTACCAACAGACAACAGAGCACTTTTGGGCTTATGGATTAGCATTCTTCAGAGATATCTGCAGGACAAGATAGTAAAAGGAGTCATCTGTGTATAAAAGAATGAAAGGTGAAGTCATAAATTTTGAGATGGTCAACAAGGAAAAAGCTAACAGAATAAGTACTGCGAGGACTAAATAAAGAACTCAGGAGAATGCAGAAATTATAAGGTGAAGTGAAAGAAGGGCTTGACAATGAAAATGAGGTATGTGCAAATTCTCTTGAAGAAAACTAGAAGTTAAATTCCAGAAAGTAGGATAGTGAATTTTAGGTAGAGGTTAGCAGGTAAGAATGACTATGCATTCAAAAAGAAAGCAAAAAGCAAATGAAAATGTCTCCATTATATTTGTCTCCTTTATAACAGTTATTTAAGGTGGAACTAACAATTGTTAGCTTTGAAGAAAAGCAGATTGAGGGAGATATCAGTGACTGAGAAGAGAATGCAGGAGGAAGGGACCAAAACCAGAAGTGTGTGAGACAGTGTGTATGTGTGAGAGAGAGTGTGTGTGTGTGTGCGAGTGTGTGCACATGTGTATTCGCTACTCTTCTTGCCACCAGGGATATCCTTATTTCCCTATATTTAAGATGCCACCTCTCTGTATCATAGTATTTTCTAAACATAACTGTATTTAACATAGTGCAAAAATAATTCCTTAAAAAATGTATTTTCTGAATTTCACTGACAACGTTTTAACGTTTCCACTGAAGAATTACAGGAATTTTTGTTTAGGATTGCAATAATAATTAGTAACTGCCTGTTTTCATTGTTAGACAACTAATTTTAGGAATATACTATAATTATATTCAACATAAGAATGTTGTAAAGTACTCCACGTTCTCAGATAACTATCTTTTCTCATTAATTATTATCACAGCTTCTTCCTCCATAAATCCACAAAAGGTACCAGGGAAGGTATGAAAATGAGCCAAACGTTCTGAGATTATTGTTCCATTTATTAGGGGTTTTGTTTTTCTTTATTTTCTTTCTAATTTCGTCCAGTAACCTTCAGACTCCATGGGAAACCATTTTTATCATTCTTCTCAATGTTTTTCTCTCACATGAAAAAAATAGCAATAAAAAGGGAGAAGATTTATATATAAATTTTTTGTTGTTTTTGGAAACTAGAAAAACAGCTAAATTCGGTAGATCCATGTATGTGCTATGTGTTCAGTATGTTAATGATCTTCCTGGGAAGACATTGCAGTATTTCATCATTTGGTGCTAGAGAAGTCAGGTTTGTGCAGTATCTCATGAACCTTCCTAGAGAAATGTTTTCACAAATATATTGATTGCTAACGAATTGTACTGATCTCTTAAGATCTCTTTATTGATCTCTTTAAATTAAAGCACCCTGTGGAGGCAATCTAACGGGATCTTCAGGCTTTATTCTTTCACCAAATTTCCCTCATCCGTACCCGCATAGCAGGGACTGCGATTGGACCATCGCCGTCAACACCGACTACGTCATCTCCCTGGCATTTATCAGGTGCGTTCTTACACATCCCACATTAAAAAAAAAAAAATTCTGGTTATTTGTTTCTGTATTTGTCCTAGGCAAATTTTTATTTCTGTATGTGACATTTTTATTATATTTTAATAATCACAATACTATTACAATTGACAATATGCAAAGCCTTGAATAGTAATGTAACCATTCTGAAGGGCAATAGGTGAGGATCTCCATCCCTTTTCTGTGCCAGAGAAGCATGTTAAGTTCAGGTGGGCTTTTGGCTTTCTCATAGTTTGATCTCTATAACCTCCCCCCGCCCCGCCTCCATGCTTACTATCGCTGTTTCCAAAATTTCAATTTTTCCTAAACCTGAAGATTAAAAGGTCAGCACATCAATACTTTTTCCTCCTGTATTTTCACCACTCAGAAGGCTTTTGGAGCATTTAGAAACTCATGTGTAGCTCCCCCTCTGGGCTCAGAAGACATACTCCTAGTCACTTTCCTTTCTGGCAGTCTCATTAATTCAAGCTGATGGTGTACAAGTTAATCGGTCATTTTTGTATGATTTATGAGCAGAACTGGTCCCACAATAGAACTTTACATGAGAGTGTTCCAAAGTTTACATTTGTTGTTTAGCAGGGTAAAGCTTAGGACTGCAGTAATAATAATTTTTAAAAAGCAGCTTGTGTGGGAAAGAAAGCCGGTGAGTCAGTGTTCTAGCTCGGCACTGTCACTGCTGGTACCACAGGTAAATTGTTTATTTGAAAGAATCTCTGTTTCTTCATATGAAGCTAAGAGTTCTGTGATACAGTGGGACATCTTTTCCTTAAGATTTCTAGTGATTTATCTCAGTGGTAGCACTTGCTTAGCATGTGGAAAGCCGTGAATTTGAACTCCAGGAAAAAGAGAAAAAAAATGATTTCAATGCTAAATAATAACCAAAATATTTCCTAATTATTTTTGTTTCCAAATTTTCACAAAGATTGATGTAATCAGTAGGTTGACGCTAAGTAACAACTCTTCTTTCTTGTCTCCAATGCATTCAATCTGCTTGGTATTTATGTAAAATATAAAGCTTACACGATAAAAGACTTTCAAATGTACTGAAGTTAGATTTTAAAAAAGAAAAAGTAAAGGTAATTCAGACTCATGAAAATTTAGCAAAAGGGTAATCATATGGAATTTTTATTTTTACAGTTTGAAGTGATACATTGCTAACTTATAATACCAGAGCAACAACAATAATATTGGGAGGAAAATACTATATTATCCCAATTTTTAGAGTTGATGAGATGACAGTATAGGCACTGAAATATCAAGATGTTCGACCCAGAATTTAGCTTACTTACAAAATAGTTGTACTTAACTAGAGGTAGAAATTAACTTGGAGGTAGAAGACTGCATTACATGAAGTGTTTGACACAAATTTGATTTCTATCTCTGTCACTGATTATGTGACCTTAGAGAGATGACTTTTTAAGGTTTTGGTATACTCGCTGGTAAATCATAATCCTTACATGGCACTACAGATTAGTAACTGGCAAGACCAAGTCAGTACTTCTGAAAACCCCTTGAAAAACATAATGTGTTATTTAAAGTACCATTCTTCCAGTTTTGTGGAAAAATAATCATTACTATTAAGATTCCAAAATATCCTATGAAAAGATTTTTTTGTTTTATTTTTATCAGCAAACAAGTGATAAATTAATGTTTAAGTATATATTTTTAAAAAGTATATTTAAAGATAAATTAGAAATTAAAAATAAATTTCCTGCATTCTATTGTTAAATAGGCTTTTAGGTTTTCAAGCATAATACTAGTTTATCATTTACAAAATACTTATTTGTATTGATTTTCACAAATGTGAAGTAGGCAAGGACATTGTAATCACCATGAAATCTTAATTTTAAAAGTTCAGAAGGTAGTTTTGTCTCAGAACAAGGGTAATAAGTAGTGAAATTAGATTTACTCTTCTGATTTCTGCTGTATGATATCAGCAGATACTAAAATTCCTGAAAGCTTTTAAGATAAATTAATTGGACTTGGGAAGTTACTGAAATAATTAAAATGAACTAAAATAATGTGATGTTTCTCAAATTTTCCCATGCTCTAGGAGCCCTTATATATGAAAAGCTCAGTAATACCTATACCATCCCAGTCTTTCCCCATTACCATTTACACAAGTGCACGGTGTAGTGCTATGAACCTTTCTTGTCTAGGCACACATGAAAGATGAGGACAGTGGCAGAAACTCAATCCATCTGTGCTGTAGATTTGGAAATACCTTTCACCTAATAAAACTCTTGTTTAGAAACAAAGATGATAAAAGGACAAAACAGTTTTTTTGGTGATGGATCTTTAACAATGGCAAGCTTTACTAGTTTCATTTTGTATCATGAACTGGTTGACTTTTCTTAATAACTCAAAATGAATCCTCTTCTTTTCACTATGTTTCTCTCTTACGCTAAGTTAGATTATATACAGACCAATTCAGTGCCCGCCTCCTAGCTTTTAAATATTTGAAAATCATGATTTTTTTTGAATTTTATTTTATTGGGACATTTAAGGTATACAATATAGTGACATTCATCATTGAAAATTTGCATCTTTACATAATCTGTCTTGGTTCTTATTTTTCCCCATTCACCTCCCCTCCCTTCAACCCCTCCATGTCTCCCTATTTACAAAGACTTTGTTTCCATTTTTTCATTTTCTTATAATAATTTCATTCCCTTCTTTCCTTTCCTGTACCCCTCCCACTTTCCCTTCCCCTTTGCCCTTTTTCTTCCTATTTCACATTATATATTAGAACTTTTAGTCCTTATTCACACTTTCAGTTTCTCACACTAGAGAAACTATTTGGCATTTACATATGTGTCTTATTTATTTCACTTAGTATCACCTCAATGTACATCCATTTAGCTATAAATGTCTCTAATTTCTCATTTTTAATGGCTGAGCAGTACTCCATTTTATCCAAAAAAAACCCCCACATTTTCTTTATCCAGTCTCCAGTTGATGGGCATTTGGGCTGTTTCCAAGATTTGGCTATTATAAACTGTGCTGCTGTGAACATGGGTGCACAAATATCACTGTGGTATGATTCTTTGAATTCTTTGGGGAAGATACCCAGGAGGGGAATAGCTGGGTCAAATGGGACTTCCAGTCCTAGTTGTTTGAGGTATCTCCATACTGATTTCCACAGTGGTTGTACCAGTCTATACTCCCACCAGCAGTGGAGCTGTGTTCCTCTTTCCCCACAGCCCTGCCAGCATTTGTTATTGGATGATTTCATGATAGCAGCCATTCTTTCTGGGGTGAGGTGGAATCTCAGTGTTGTTTTCATTTGTATCTCTCCAATGACCAGCGATGTTAAACATTTTTTCATATGTTTATTTGCTATTTCTACTTCTTTGTTTGAGAAATGTCTGTTCATTTCACATGCCCATTTTTGAAGTGGGTCTTTTAATTTGGGGGTCTGATTTTTTACAGTTCTTTATATATTCTAGATAGCAGTCCTTTGTCTAAGGTACAGCTGCTAAAATTTTTTTCTCACACTGTAGGTTGTCTCTTAGCTCTGTTGGTGGTTTCTCTTGCAGTGTAGATGCTTTTTAATAAGATGAGATCCCAATTGTTAATTCTTTGTGATAGTTCCCATGCTACTGAGGTTTTGTTCATAAAATCTTTTCCTATGCCAATGTCTTCAAGAGTTCTACCTAACTTATCTTCCAGTAAGTTTAGTGTTTCTGTCTTAATATTTAGATCTTTGATCCACTTTGATCTTAGTTTAGTGCATGGTGATAGGTATGGGTCTAGTTTTAATCTTTGGCAAGTTGAAACCCAATTTTTGGAGCATCATTTATTAAAGAGGCTATCTTTTCTCCAGTGAGGGTGTTTGGCTCTTTTGTCAAAGATGAGGTGGCTGAGTGTGTCTGGAGTTGTTTCTGCATCTTCTAATCTGTTCCACTGGTCCCCAGGTCTGTTTCTTTGCCAGTACCATGCTGTTTTTATCAGAGTTGCTTTGTTTAATTTCAAGTTGGGGATTGTGATACCCGCTCCAATGTCTCTCTGGCATAGAATTGCTTTTGCTATTCTGGGTCTCTTCTTGTTCCAAATAAATTTTCAGATTGTTTTTTCAAGGGCCGTGAAGTATGCTGCTGGTATATCAATTGGGATTGCATTGAATCTATATAGCAGTTTTGGAAGTATGGTCATTTTCACTATGTTGATCCTTCCTACCCAGGAACAGGGGATGTCTGTCCATTTTCTGATATCATCTTCAATCTCTCTTTTCAGAGTGCTATAGTTTTCAGAGAAGAGGTCTTTGATTTCTTTTGTTAGGTTGATTCCTATGTATTTCAGTTTTGGGATGCTATTGAGAAAGGAGTTGTTTCCCCTACTTCTTTCTCAGTGAGTCTGTGGTTCACGTACAGAAAAACTATAGATTTTTGTGTGTTGACCTTGTATTCAGCTACATCACTGAATTTGGTTATTAAGTCTAGAAGATTTAAGTCTAGAAGAATTCTTGTGGTCTTCTATATAGAGTATCATGTCATCTGCAAATAATGTCAATTTGACTTCTTAGTTTCCTATCTGTATTCCTTTTAGCTCTTTCTCTTGTCTAATTGCTGTGGCTAATGTTTTCAAAACTATATTGAACAGGAGTGAGGATAGTGGACATTCTTGTCTTTTTCCTGATTTTAGTGTGAATGATTTCAGCTTTTGACAATATAGTATGTTATTGGCTATTGGTTTTTCATAGATGGCTTTTATCAGATTGAGGTAGAGACTGTTTACTCCAAATGTTTGTAGGGTTTTTGTCATAAATGCATGGTGGATTTTGTCAATTTTCTGCATCTCTTGAGATGATCATATGGTTTTTGTCCTTGGCTCTATTGATACAGTATGTTACATTTATTGATTTGCGCATGTTGAACCATCCTTGCATCCCTGGGATGACTCACACATGGTCAGGGTATATGATCTTCTTGACAGTCTTCTGCATTCTATTTGCCAGTATCTTATTAAGGATTTTTGCATCTATGTTCATAAGTGAGATTGACCTATAGTTCTCTTTTTTGGTTGGGTATTTCTCTGCTTTGGGGATCAAGGTGATGCTTGCTACCAGAAATGAATTCGGGAATATTGGTTCCTTTTCAATTTCATTGAAGAATTTAAACAGTAATGGCAGTAGTTCCTCTCTTAACATCCTGTGGAATTCACCAGTGAAGCCATCAGGACCTGGCCTTTTCTTAGTTAGTAAGTTTTAATTACATTTTCAATTTCATTGATTGACATTGGGTTTTTTAGAAATTTTGGGTCTTCTTCATTCAATTTTGCTAATTCATACATATCTAGGAATCTGCCCATTTCTTCTGTGTTTTCTGTCTTATTGGCGTATAGGTTCTCAAAGTAGGTATTGATGATCCTCTGGATTTCTGCTGGGTCCACGGCAATTTCACCCTTTTCCTGGCTAATTGCATGGATTTGGGCCTTTTCTTTCCTTTTTTTGTTGAGGTTGGCTAAGGGTTTGTCAATTTTGTTTATTCTTTTGAAGAACCAACTCTTGGCTTCGTTGATTTTTTGTATCATTCTCTTAGTCTCCATTGCATTTATTTCTACCCTGATCTTTATAATTTCCTCCCTTTTATGAGCTTTGTGCTTGTGATTTTTTCATGTCCACTAGTATTTGTTTTATATAGTGGGGTGTACTAGTGTTTGGTTTATAGATATTTATGATTGTCATCTCTTCCTCTTGGACTGATCCCTTTACAAAGATATAGTGTCCTTCTTTGTCTCTCTTAATCAGTGTTGGTTTGAAATTCACTTGATCTGCAAAGAGGACAGGTACTCCTGCTTTTTGTTGGGTTCCTGTCACATGGAGTATTGTTTTCCAACCTTTAACTTTTAGTCTATAAGTTTCTTTTTTAATTAAGTGTGTTTCTTGTATGCAGCATAATGTTGGATCTTGCTTTTTGACCCATTCTGCCAGTCTGTTTCTTTTGATTGGTGAGTTGAGACCATTAACATTGATAGTTATAAGTAATAAAAATTGACTTATCATTGTCATGACTTTTTCTTTTTGTTGGATTCTCCCCCTTTGCATTTAATGTCTTATCTTGCCTGTTGCATTCATTCTTCTGGGGATCCTGAGGTTGTGATCCCCATTTTCTTTTCCTTGGATATTCTTTAAAATTTTTGGAGTCCTGTTTTGGTATTCATGAAGTTCCTAAGGTGCTCTTTGTCATGAAAGTATCTTATTTCTCCATCAATTTTGAAAGATAGTTTTGTAGGGTACATCTATCTTGGTTGGAGCTTGTTTTCCTTTAGAGCTTGAAATACATCTCTCCACGTTCTTCTTGCCTTGAGGGTTTGTGTTAAGAAGTCTGCTGTGATTCTGATGGGCTTTCCCTTGTATGTGGTTTGTTTCTTTTCTCTAACTGCTAATAGAATTTTGTTCTTCTGTTGGGTTTCCGGAGTCTTAACTATTACATGCCCATAGGCAGAATTTTTTTTAATCATGGCTAGTTGCAATCCTATATACCTCACTTATCTGTATGTCAAGCTCTTTTCCCCTGCTTGGGAAGTTTTCCGCCATTACTTCTGTGAACAGTTTTTTTTATGTCATCTGCACTCTCTCCTGTTTCTTCATTAACTCCAGTCAGTCTTATGTTATTCTTTTTTGAGTCATCTAGCAGTTACTGGATTGATATCTCATTGTCCCTTACAATTTTAAAGCAATTTTTCTTTTCCTGACCACTAATTGCAGTCTTATCTTCTGTATCTGAAATTCTGCCCTCACATTGGCTCATTCTGCTGTGTAGACTTTAAATGGATTTTTTAATCTCCTGGAAATCTGTTTGCATCCATTTTATGGATTCAATTTGTTGCCTATGTTGGGATTCCATCATGTTCCTCAGGTCCTCTCTAGATTTATTTATCATGTCTTACACTATGGGTACAATCTCTGCTTTTAACTGAGAAATTATTTCTGATTTCATTTTTTCCAGATCCTCTTTTGTTGCCAGTTCAGGGAGTCCAGGTGTTTTAGTATCAGAGTGTTCCATCTTCTTTCCCTTTGTGGTTGCTTATGTGATCTCGAAGTCTGGTTCTGAGGCTTGGTTACATGTCTTCTCATTTCAATGGGGGTGCGTGCTGCTGGAGCCCACCTGGCTTACCTCTTTGGTGCTTGGAGCAGTGGTATGTTGGCCCAGAAACCTCCTCCTCTGTGCTGGGAGAGGTGGTACATTGGCCTGGAAACCTCCTCCTCTGTGCTCTGAATAGCATGATTATTATGAAATAATTCTTATACTTTTGAAGCCTGAAGCAAGTTTATTATGAAAACCTTGTAATATTTAAAATATTGGTTTGAATTATTTATATACTAAAAGGTCATTTTTGCAGCATTATCTAATTTTTACAGTGTATTAGTGTGATTTCTCCTACATTAGGTTTCCAAAAAAAAATATTTTCTTTCAGGAAAAAGAATACAATGTACAATCCTTCACTTAGCAATTTAAAAACAAATTTCCTCCACTTTAATTATGTGAAATAACACATATAAGGATATATAACTAATAGAGGCAGAAGTAAGACTTTAATTTCTGATTCCAAATTTGCTAAACTCTGCCTTACTCTTTCTTGTATCCCTTCTGGATACTCTGTCAATGTAGAAATTTTTGAAAATATCAGAATTTTGCTTTCTTTTTCCACTGTTTGTTTGATATTCATAATCAGACAAACTTTTTGTTAGGTTATTGTTGACAAGTTCTGTTGTTCCTTTTAAGCACTAGATACATAATTATATGACTATTGTGGTTAATACCCTAGTAATAATAATAATAATAATAATAATCATATTACTTTTTCCCTGTCTCCTATCTTTTAATTTAGTTTCAGCATAGAACCAAACTATGACTTCCTCTATATATATGATGGACCAGACAGTAATAGTCAGCTCATTGGAAGTTTTCAAGACAGCAAGTTACCAGAGAGAATAGAAAGCAGCTCAAATACCATGCATCTGGCTTTCCGGAGTGATGGATCTGTTAGTTACACCGGATTTCATTTAGAATACAAAGGTAAACACAAGCATTCAACTGCACCAACGTGATTTAAACTGTGGATGTTTCATGATTTAAACTGTGGGTATTTTATAAGGAGGAAGATTTTGTGGTGGCCATTGTCAGCATGTGTTACAGGCATTTTTCTTATATGTTCATTTTAATACAGAGTTTGTACATTTCACTTCATAAAAGAGCTCACTCTGCAGACTTTTACTATCAGTGAAGAGGAAATTAGCATTTCCCTAATTACTACCAAAGGAAATGTATCAGGCAAACAAATTAGCAATTAGCATACTGCTGTAGTTGGCGAAGGCCACACAACAAAAAGAAACAAAAAATTTCATTTTTGAAACTGAAGTTCCTCTTAAATACTTTATTCAGGCACCATTTTCAACAAGGAGAAAAATGTATAGTATAGATAGATATATTTCAGAAAATATTTCCAAATATTTAATTGTGTCACTATTCAGAATAGGGTGAGCAAGACACAGTGAACATTGTGTTTCTGAATGTTTCTGCAAGTATTTAAATAAATTATATTATTAGAAGACCTATGAATATTTTTAATTGTGCTGTCACAAGTTCAGAGATTTTGATGTTTTAAACTTATATAAAAATTTTAAAACTATCACATAAAAATTTAAGACTCATACATATTTGTGGAGTACCATGTAAGGTTTTGGTATAAGTATATATTGTGTAATAATTAATGATAATTATATTTATCTACTCAAATGTTTATCATTTCCTTATGTTGAAAATGTTCAAAATCTTTTTCTTTAGTTTTTTTTAATAGTACCACATCATTATCTATTGTCACCTACAATGCAGCAACACACCAGACCTTCTTAACCCTAACTCTCATTTAGTACACATTGATCAGTCCCTCTGTTTTTCTCATCCACTACTCTTTCCAGCCTCTGGTGACCACCACTCTACTCTCAACCGCTAAAGGATGAACTTCTTTAGATTTCACAAATACGATTGTAAAATTTTATAATCAGTGCTTATAGGAACAGATTTAGATCTTAGTTTTGTAATTTCAAATTTACTTTTTTGATAATTGAGCCCATATATACTGAGAATTTACTTCAGGTTACCAACTGAGTTATAAAAATACATATTTTCAGATTTGTTACTTTTGTTTTTAATAATAAAACTTATGTGGGATTAAAAAAGACTTTCAAAGTATCCACCACCCTATTTGAAAATCCCTAATATTGTGCACATTTGCTATATGTACAATTGAGCTCTTCTTACATTTGCCACGGGAGCAGGGGTTTTTCTCTTTAGGGCTGTCATAATAGGTCAGGATAAGTTCAACAATAACATATGGCCTTAGTTAAGGAAGGTTTTACAAGGAAAAAGAAAACTCACAAGTCAGCAAGAGCCAGACACATGGAGTTCTCCAAAACCTTCATCATGACTTTGAAGTGTATGCCAGGGCCAGGATATCTGCTGGCCATGGATGTAGTGTAGATTTTATTGCAGTACAGACCTTGAGCCCTCTTTGAATCTCTCATCTCATAGGCATAGTAAGAAAATGGGCTTGTCAGTGGGAGAACACACAGACTGGTTGGCAGAGATACGAGGACTCAGGTGCCAGATGCTTATTGAGATTGCCTACAAGTGTTAGAGTCTCTGACCCAGAAGATGCTGCAGAGCACTTAGAAATCGGGACTGTTAGGTAGCCAGTGGTTTTACGGAGCACTGAGCTTGAGCACCACACTGTTCTCTCAACCTGGGATGTGCTCCGCTGACCATAGCCAGGAGGCAGCTTCTTGGCTGTATAGAAAATTCATAATGTATTCGATTGTGTGTACATTCTTTGTACTATTAATACAATTTTATGTGTTAACATGTACAGTATATATTCTTCTGAAAATTGCTTACATTGTTCTTGAAATTTATAAATATTAGACATAGGTAGCTTTAAATTATTAACTTTTTATGATGTTCTATCATATGATTGTATTAGTTAACTTAAAAGTTTTTCTACTGACAGACATGTAAGTTGTTCTACATATTTAATACTACAAATGAGACATGATGGGCATTTTTTTACATGTCTTCTTTTCTTTTAAGACATTAAATAAGAATGGGATTAGTAGGTCAAAGGGGATGAAACCCTTCAATTCCTCTATTTCTGAGTTTTCTATTCAGTTCCACTGCCTATTTTCCTATCTCCAGGCCAAGACCTTTATGAATATTATTACTGTACCTTTAAGATAAGCCATGGATCTAAGGAAATTGAGTACCCATCATATTCTTCAAATTTGTCTTGGATGTCCATAAATATTTTAAAATTTCATTTAGATTTTACAATTAAGCTTGTTCTACTTGCCGAATTTGACTGGGACTGTATTGATTTGTGGGTAAATTGATATGTGACATTTGATCTTCCTATCTGTTAATACAGCACGGCTCTCAGTTTACTCATACTTCCCTTAATGTCTTTTAATGGTAATTTATAATTTCCTTTGTAAAAGATTCCTCATTTTAATCTTAAATGTCTTCTATTTTAATTATTATTAAGTGAAGCCTTTATTTTCAGATTTCCTGGTTATTGTGAAGAGTAAGGCCACAGTTAACTTTTGAAATTCCTCAGTATCTTACAAAGTTAATTAGCACTTTCTTTAAGATGATGATTTTTTGAAACATTTCTTGAATTGTTTATGCAGAGATATTTCTGTTTCTATTTAATCTGTATAAACTTCTCTTTGTTTTAACTTATTAAATGCTCTGGATAGGAACTTCTATATTATTTCAAATAGAAGCAGTGAAGGCCAGCAACCTTTTATCATTGACATTTAAAAGAATGCACTTAATGTTTAAATTATAAGTATGATGATTGCACTTGGTTGTGAGAAATGTTAATAAAGAGCTAATATTTTTAGCTCTTGTTGTATTCTGGCATATTTTGAAGTAATTTAAATAAAAGCAATCATTTAAATACATGAGTGAAAAATTTTCAACACAAGTATAGTGGTCAGCTTTTGTATAGTGGTAAGCTTTCTGGTTGCTATTAAACAATAACCAAAAATCAGAACTTAAAGGAGGACAGGTTTCATTTGCTCACAGTTTTAGTACATGATTGGCTAGCTCCAAGGAAGAGACATCATGGGGGAAGGAAGTACAGGAGCAAAGCTGCTTAGGTCATGGCGGCCAGGAAGCAGAGGGGGAGACAGTGTCACAGCAGAGGGGGCTAGTGACAAGACAAAGAACCTAGACCATGCTTCTATGACCCTGACACACCTAAAGGCATGCTTTCTACTAGCATTCTAGGCATTTTTATATGCAGTGAAGTTAATATATCACAATTAATGATCACAACTTCACATGCAAGAATATCTTCTTAAATCATACTTAATCTTAAAAAAAAGCAAATTCATAATTCTGCCTGACATCTTTCAAGTACAATCAGAAGGTCAATAATCCATTCCCCAAAGCAAACATTTTTCAAAAGTATAGCATTCTTCTGAGACTCAAGGGAAACTCATAGCTGTGAACCTCTTTAAAAATAAAGGAAATGTTACATAATCCCAAAGTACAATGGCATGGGGTAAACATTCACATTCCAAAATAGAGGACTAATAGGATGGAAAAGAATTGGACCAAAGCAAGATCAAAGCCCAGCAGGGGAAATATTCAGTCCAGAGCACTAGGTGGGAACACAGGAGTTTTAAAGGGCTTGGACATCTCCACCTCTATGGCTATTTCAGTTGCAGCCCATGTGGCCTCTCTCTTGGGCTGGCTTCATTCACAGCTTGCTGCTTTCCTTAGCTAACACTGGACATTCCTGGCATCTCCAGATTCTTACAGTCGCACTGTACCTTTGGCTTCATACCTGCAGCTTCTTGCAATGGCCTTTTAGGGGCTCCTTGCCTGGCTTTCCAGGCCTTTTGAAATCTGGGTAGAAGCCTCCTTGATCTCATAACTTATGCATTCTGCATACCAGTATAACTAGCCTCACAGGGATGACACCAAGATATGCTGTCAGTGGAAGCAGTATCCAGGCCTCCTAGGACCCTGGCTGAAGTGTCTGGATGGTTAAACATGGTGAAATTAATTCTGGGCAACCAATTGCCTACAGGCCCTCTTTTTATTAGGGGTCCAAAGGACCCTTCTCTAATGAAAATTGGACAGTTTTGCACACTCAAGTGTGCAGTTGGTTGAATCTTGCTTATGTCTGAGATGCCCTCAAGGTATCATTTTTGTCCCTGCACAAAGTACTTGTTTTCTTTTTAATACCCCTAATCTCTTTAGCAACCACACTTTGGTTGGCCCCAACTTCACAAAGAATTCCTTCTAGGCCACAATTCAAGTTTTGCAAATTTTCTGCTTTGTCTTTTCCCCCCATTCTCACTAAAGATCTGGCTCAAAGAGGTCAGGAATACCTATGCCACATCCTGAATATTGTGTTACCAAATTTCCTCTGCCAGAGTAATTAGTCCACCACTCTTAATTTCAGTTTCCTGAATTATAACCATTAATCCTGATATGTCAAATTCATTAGGCAAAACAACACTGAGAAGATTAATAAAGCACACTCCTGGCTCCTGGGAGTGTCTGGGTAGTTCCTCTCAGACACTGCTCCCCTGCTTCTCAGCTGCCATGAAATAAGCAGCATTCCTCCACCATGCTTTTCCACCATGATGTTCCTATCTTTGAGCCAACTGAACATGGATTGAGTTCCTCAATACTATAAACCAAATTAAACCACTCCTTCTTTAACTTTTGGACCTCAGCTATTGTGTCTCAGCTGTACAATAGCTGCCTCATATAGCAAGGTTACATAATCTGCTCAATATATTTGACAGAGGTAAAATTTCAGTCAGACTAGGCTCCAGAGTCAACATTCTCATCTAATTATATTTTCTTACCTTGAAATATTATTAATCAGATATAGAAAGTTCCCTTCCTATATTCCACGAACCTCCTACATATATACTACAATACAAAAATCTTAAGAGCAAAGACTTCAGCTATTTGCTCACCACTACATATTAAATACCTAGAATAATGCCTATACACAGTAATTATCCTATAAGTAGTTTTTACTTGATTTATTTTGATCAGCCTAAAGATTTTTGTTTTTAAATTAAATTATAATTAGAATCACAGAATAACATTATTAAAATGTAAGAAACGTAAGAGTATATTCCTGCCCTGCAATTCATTTAGTCTAGGAATAACTACTTATATCTACAAATTGAAAGATTTATGAATATAACCTGTAGAAAAGAAGGAAGGAAGAAAGGAGGGAAGGAAGGAGGGAAGGAAGGAAGGAAGGAGGGAAGGGAGGGAGGAAAGAAAGGATTAGGGAAAGGTGTGTCTGTACAGCTACAGCCAGGTTCTCCTGTAATTAATGTTAGAGAAAACATTTCCAGAGATCTTTTGATAAAAATGCATGGAACATATCTTACCATCATCCTCAGGGCAGATGGTGCTACTTGAGTGTAGCATACTTTCTTATTGTATTTAAATATGACTTCACCATCCTTCTTTTATACAAATTCCTTGTAGCTATTACTAAATCCATGTAATGAGGCACTTGCAATAATATATATTATATTACACATTATTTTTCACCTAATTGAATGAATGTCCAGCCATGTTTCTCAGTTTGCTCAGTTTCTCCACATTAGTATTCTCCAAACCTCATGGGAAAATACAAATGTGACTTTTTAAAAAGATAATTATTTGGTATGTACTCTATTCCAGGCACAGTGAGTATATTATTTCTATCTTCATTCAAGCAGGCACACTTTTAAATGCAATAAAAATGTTGTGCTAAGAGCATTGTAAGTATTGTTATTCCTTTTTCGCAAATGTTGGAATTAAGTGTCAGATTGTTCAAGTGAGTTGTGCAAGACCACAGAAATTAGCATTTTCACTATGAGTAAGGGCAAAAAAAACATGAGTTAGGCAGAAAAAAGTACATAAGCATTCCATCACAACTCTGCCTCCTTCTCCTTGTCCATGGTTACAATTCACCATCCTCAGCCACTACCCTGACACCTACACACAAGTCCACATGAGGTATTTTTGTACTCCAAAATAGTTCTTCTCAGGAAAACGTCTCAAATTGAAAATAATGAAATCTCTGAGTTAGTTGTCAAAACCTCTTACCTGTAGAAAAAAAAATCAATTGTTCACTTCAGGGTCTCTAAGTTTTATTTCTCTTATAGCTTTCCTATTTCTTATCCTACTTTCTGCTACTACAATGGAATCTATACGATTCAGTAATTTACAAAGGGAAAAAATTCATTCCTCATCCTTCTGGAGACTGGAAAGTTCAAGGCCAAGATGCCATCATCTGATAAGTGCTTGCTTGCTGCATTATCCTATGGCAGAAGCCAAGGGGCTGAGAAAGGGTGAGAGAGAGCCTGAGAGCAAGAGAGCATCAAGCCTCCTTATGTAATAAGCCCGAAATCCAGATAACTAACCATGCCCAAGGATATACACATTAATCCATTCATAAAGGTGGAGCCCTTGTGACATAATCATTGTGTTAGTTACTTTTCTCTCATTGCTGAGACAAAATACCTGACACCTAAAATTAAAAGGAAAGGGGTTTATTTGGCTTTCAGTTCCTAGAAGTTTCAGTCCCTAGTCAGCTGGCTCCAAGGCAGAGATCGCAAACAGGCATCGGAGGAGAAAGAACATGGTGCCCAACAATTGTAGCAAAGGCAGCAATCCCCTTTCATCTTACTCAGACTACCTGGATTAAGGCGATGCCAGACCAATCACTCATGTTTAGTGGTTTAATAATCACACACCCTTACCAGCATCACACTTTCCACCTCTGAAGAAGGTCGACCTCATCTGCATGAGGCTTTGGGGGAACATCTAAACACAAACCATAACAGTCACCTTTTACCAGGCTTTACTTCTTGGGGATTAAGTTTCCAACACTTGAACTTTAAAGAATACATTCAATCCATAGCACATCCTTATTTCAAGAAATGTTTCCTCTTTACTTACCTAGTTTCTTAAGGCTGATAAAAAGACAATGATGCTTATAACTATTTGAAGAAAAGACAAACATCTCAGAATTTTCAAGAAAATATTTGCCATTTAAATGAACTGCTAATACATAGAGGCCCAAGAGGCTAAAAATGCTTTCCTGTGTCTTTTTAATCTATGCCATATACCACAACATAAGCATCTTGATATTTGTTAACCCTAAAAAAGTTAGGTTTAGTAGGCTTTTAATTAAAATTTAATAACTTTATTGTTTATACTTACTTCTATCATATATATAGGCATATATTTGTGTGCACATATATATCAGTAGAAATATATATTTCAAAAAGTAAAAACTATCAGATATAAAATATATCTTTTAATACATTTTATTTGGAGAAAATAAGAAGACAAGGAAAGCTTACCTAGGATCTGTTAAGTAGGCAAACCATTATTAAGGCGAAGGTAAGTAATTATCCATAGAAAATAATTCTCATAATGTGTCTGTCTCACAATTTTATCCAAAAATGAAAATCGCCTTTACATCTAGTGTAGATCTCAATGTAAGGAGTCTCTAGGTGTTTTCAAAATTTACAAGTGTAACTACTATGGTACACACAGTGTGATTTTTAAAAATATGATAAATGTCTAAATTTTTTAAAAAATTATTATAGTAAAAGACATATTGCCGTTAGTCCTCCCCCAAACACTCCCTCTTGCTTTGAACGTGCTCATCCCATCACGCTTGCCACTTTCAAAAGCAGTCCTGGAAGTCCTCTTTAGTGAAAATCTGTATGGGAGCGATCATAAAGATGAGTCCTCAATTACCTTTTTCATCAAATCTGGCACATGAGACTTCCCCAAATGATCAAGGAGAATCACAACAACCCAACTACAGACACTCACAAAGAAGACTTGTAGAACTGTTTCCAAAAATGACAAGAATGATGGGTTACCTGTGTTTGAAGTGAGAGTATTTTGAGGGACATTACTATGGCTTTACTATAGTAAGTTTTGTTTTAATTCATTTTTAAAGGTTTTTCAAATTTAAGCACTAGCCTTATTTTTATCACACATTGTACATGGAAATAAGGGCAGAATTTTTCAAATGAAACTATTCACTAAGGATTTAATGCAGCATGTAAAAATAATAATAACTGAATCCTCTCAAATTGCAGCTAACAGTAGAAAATTGTTGCAGTGGCAATATTTTTTAATTTGTTGACCACTTTTCCCTTTCCTCAAAAAACAGGATGTTTAGTTTCAATGACATGTTATTGAAACTTTCCGGAAGACTTTAAAGAAAGAAAACCAACATTTGCAAAAGATGAGTATTAGTCAGCTTTGTCAAAAAGATTAATCCTTTTAAACGATAGTTTCAATCCTTCCTTTTCCTACAGGGATTTAGTTCAATTTCAGGAAGGCTAGGTTGCTATTCTACAAAAAATTACACTGTTTTTTTCTTTCTTGTTTGAGAAAAGGCTTAATGTGAGGTTTTAGTCTTAAAAAAACCAAGTCAACCTTTTCATCACTTATGCCCTATTCTGAGTGACCAAATTTAGTAATCACCCTGCTGGTTCTTTCCTAAAAGCTCTGTTTTCTGAATATTTTATCTAGAAAGAGATAGTTTTCCCAGGGTATCTATCCATGGGGGACTGGTTTTATGACTTCTTGTAGATACCAAAATCCATGGATGGTCAAGTTCCTCATATCAAACTGTGTACTTCTGCGCATCACCTAGTGAGCACGTCTTCTCATATCCTTAAAGCATCTCTATTTATTATAGTGTCATATAAATTATATGTAAATAGCTGTTATACTGTGTTATTTAGGAAACAATGACCAAGAAAAAGGTTAGTAAATGTTCAGTACAGGTGCCAGTGTCTTTGGCCTGACTGCATAGTATACCACCAGATGCAAGGTGAGCAATGTTCAACTAGCGCTGGTAGTGATTAGGAATCAGTAAAAGGGCAGGAGGCTGCTGCAGCGTATGAGAATCAATTCATTGTCATGGCTTCAGTGTAGTTCTCAGTGTGGAGTAGACTCGAGTCTTCTTTTTTAGAACTTTCTGAGATTTTTATTATTTGACTATTTTTGGTCTGTGGTCAATTGAATCCATGGATGTGGAACTCATGGATGGAATCTTTGGTTTGAGAAACAATTTTTAGAGTGAAGTGTGAGTGTAATGTATGGGATGCAAAATTTTTGAGTGTGTGTGCACATGTGTGTGTGTGTGTGTGTGTGTGTGTGTGTGTGTGTGTAGTTAGCAGAATATTAAATCACTTAGCTTTGATTTCAAAGCTGGGAATTGGATTCATACAACTTACACGCTCTGGCACACTGCCTTCTCTTCATGCATCTTCATGCCTCTTCATGCCTTCTCTGCATCTCCCTCTTTCATCTGATTAGTTCTTCATTCTCAGTGCCAGTTTGAGTTGTCACTCTGCAGGACATTTCCTGAGTGCTCTGCCTTATGCAGCAGTCATCATGACTATAAGAATCTACTTAGTATAAGTCTTTACTTTGTAAACTATAAACAGCATGAGACACAGAATATTTCCTGACTGTTTGCTGTTGTTCCCAGGGTTTGTTAGGTGAGCTCTTAAGTAATTATTGGAAGAAAGAAGCAAGGAAAAAAAGAAAAAGGACCTTTTCTAGTTCTCTGATATTTTATTATAATCATTTAAATGTTTGGACCCACTGTTTCCTTTTTGACTTTATCTGAGAGAAATTATATATAGTTCTTCCTTAATCACAGATATCTCATACTTCTTATAAATGTAGAGTTAAACTCTTTGCGAACTTTTGTGAATTAAAGAAATATCCTTGCTGTTGTAATTAATCTGGATTTATTATAATATGTTTTGTAAATCCAAGCACCAAAGCGTTGGCTTAAATTCTGATGGGCCCACAAAATCCACTTGCCTTCTCTCTTGACTTCTCATTAATACAGGATACCTTCTGATATACAAAAGTATTTATTTGAGTTTATTCATTATACTTGCTCTTAAAATAATCACATTGTAATTATTATAGATTATGTATCATTTATTAAGTAATCTATAATAACCATAATAAAATGCAAATAATCTCAAGGCATTACCCAGATCTATTTGCATAATATTTTAGTGGCTATTTCACAAAGTGGACAACATAATTTGTGTCTCTACATAGATTTAAAATATTCTGCTTCTCTCTTTCTTACTTCCCCATCTGTACAGGAAATGGCTTTTTGTTATGAATGGCTGTCTGCTACTGCTAGCTTTGAAAGTATTTTGTATTGGCATAAACAATCTGTCCAAGAAAACTGTGGCTTAGATTTCATCAGGGTTTTGTTATTTGCAGCGGGAGATACTGCTGATAGAAGCAGATTCAGAGAAATAGGTGCAGGGCAGAGAAGTGGGGTCTTTTATGCTCTTCTTAGTAGTGAAATGAACTGTGAGCAACATACATAGTAGAATCACTTTTGAGTTCAGTAACAGGAAATGAGTGTACATTACTGTGGGTGAGCTGCTTTAAATAAATATTACAAATAGATAAATAGTACAGAAGGTCCTGGTTCTTTTCCAAAGTAATTTATTTAAAGTACTTAGGAATAAACTATACCATATAATTATAATAAATTCTGAAGCTCTATGTGTAACTATATACTTAGACACTTATTTTAATGAAGCAACCTGTTACTACTCAATATGTTAATGAAATTTCAGATGGAGTTAAGGGCTACCTGGTAGGTTGAGCCCTTAAACAGAGAGAGAAAGGATGTTGGTGCTTTCTCTTCTAGTTTAGAAGAAGAAGTTAGTATGTCCTAATATTTCATTGAAATAGTATTTTAAAGCAATCGATATCATATCACATTGTTTTACAGCAAAACTGCGGGAGTCTTGCTTTGATCCAGGCAATATAATGAATGGTACCAGGCTTGGAATGGATTATAAATTAGGGTCCACAGTCACCTATTACTGTGATGCTGGCTATGTTCTTCAGGGATATTCAACACTGACCTGCATCATGGGGGATGATGGGAGACCCGGATGGAACAGAGCCCTGCCAAGCTGTCATGGTAAGAAACATACCTTTGCTGAGTTTTTATTATTGGAAAAAATCAAGACATGTTTATAGCTATTTCTGTATTTTAGGACAAAGTTGGAGATAGAGAAGGGGATCGGGGGAGAAAGAGGGGAGAAGGGAAGTAAAGGGATCCAAAAGGATCAAGATATGCTATGTACATGTACCAGTTTCTTTAAACAAGTGTGATTATGATGTGCTCCAAATGTACACTCATAAAACATAGGTACTTTCAAGAGAAAAAAATTAATAAAGACTTTATTATGAAAAACCAACAATTTAACATCCTATTTACAAGTGTGGTGTAGGCAATGAGGATATTTTATCAAGGGTTTAACAACTGAATTCAATAAAAAAATGATTTTGAAGTAGTGTTCATATTCCCAGGTGTCTCTAGAGCAATGGGCCTATTACAGTTGGAGAATTCTCTCAGACAAAAGGTATTGTCTCTCATGTTCGCTTGTGTGACTGTAGGATTTAGAGCTCTTGAAATCATTAAGTGCACATAAAATATTGGCCATATAAATGAGGAACAAACATTGTGAAACTAAAATTTCAACACAATTAGATAAATGCCATTAAATTTAATTTTATCAGGAATTGGTGTGTAAAGTCATGTGTAATATACACATACTAAATACTCATACAACAAGTGTTAACATTCTATGTCACAAACATGAACTAAAAATAATAATAGCAATAGTAATGAAAATGGGGAGAGGGGATCTAGAGAGCAAGGGAGAGAGGTAGATGGACAGGGGAAGGAGATTAATTTTTTTAAAAGTTGTATTATGTTCATGTGCCTGCTTCCCAAGATGAATGTAAACTTTAGCTATTGGCAATATGTACTATTAAAATAATATTAAATAAAAAGAATTGGTGATAAATCTTTATTTAAAAGAAATACAGAAGAATACATTTCTCCTAAGAACTAAGTACCAAAAAGAGAATACTATTATGTTTAAAAAATCATATACTTGCATATAACTCTATATAAAGATACAATGAAAAAAGAGCATTGAGGGGAGACAGAAACAGCGACATCTCTGGGGAAGGTTACCAGATGCCCCAGCACGTGGCTGATCCTAGTGCACTGTAGAAAGCTGAAGGAGATGATATTATCTAGGGCAGATCTTCCAAATGCTCAGCAGTGAGTCACAAAATCAACTCACTGGGTCATGACCAGCAGTTTTATTGTAGAAATAGCATTCAATTCAATTCAATTAGACGTAAATAAAAACTAGAGAAAATAATGTGCTTCAATGAACACAGGCTTGGAAAATACTATTTTGTGTAATGTTTTTGCAGTTATATATAGAGAGATAAATAAAATTCAGTAAATGTACACGTCCATGTGTGTACCCGTATGTATGCATTCACTTGGTGTTTGTATTTGTTTTTACTGGGCCGTGATATGAAGTATATTTATTACCATGGATTTCAGTAAGAAACCCACAACAATCCTCATCTGATACAAGTATGGGTTTCTAGTTTTAAGTGACTAATACACTTGGTAATTTTTCCTCATTGTAGAAGGTACTCACTTGTAAGAATTATTTTTTTGCATAACTTCTGACTTTCAGAAGTCATTTAATCTCTTTGAGTGTATATTCTCTAATCTCTAAAATACAGATAATTAAAATCTTGTGCTTCAAAATATTGTTAAAAGAAATAAAGAAATATTGAACATCTACTAAACTGGTTCACCAGTTACTAGAATAACTGATTAATTCTTGACTTGCATTGATGACTTCCTATATCAGAAGATAAACAGGATTTTAAAAATAACTATTTGAGGTTGACTTCTTCTAATAAATAATTAGTGGTATGGCAGTTTTATGGAAATTGAAGAGACTGATTATCATTCTTTAAGAATTTAGAGCCATAAGAAGGAAAAATCTAAGAAAGTCAGAAATACCTGAGAATAGTATACATTTATAAGAATACATCTGCCAAAAATAATCCTATTACTTTCCAACAGTCTTCTATATTGGAGGAAACATCAATTTCATTTATCATAGAAATATCAACTGTATCATATCTGTATGTACACCATTAATATACACAAATAAATCTGAAAGAAATACATTTCATCTTATCAATTTTGTCCAGTTAAGTAACTTAATGTTGCTTGCAAAGGCATACCGATAGACAGTTTCAAGAGTATAATAGACCTGGGTTCAATTCCTTTGACACTATGACCTGAAAAAAACAGAGCTTTGATTTTTAAATCTCTAAAAATTCAGTGACACCTATTAATTCAATAGATTATTGTGAAAAGTCAGTTAATAAACATCACATACAGAGAATTTAGTAAAGTCCCTTACAGTTATTGGTAATGACTTGTTACCCTTTCCAGCAAAAACCATTTGCTTGACACTTGTCATCTTGGGTACCTGTTGTTTCTTCTGGAACTAATTAAGAACAAGTACTGAGGTACCACTGTATATCTAATCATGTGATAAGAGTGTGTAATTTGTAAGGTCATTGGGAAAATTATATTAAATAATTAATGTATAACAGTGGCTTCTGTGGCTATTACTGTTGTACACTGAGGAAAGCTTAATACATTTTAGTTTTCTAATCACTACCACACCTATCTAATAGTTTAACCTCACAGTAAGACTATATACGAAGGCTGGTTTGCAGATGCAATAATTTAATACTTAAGTCAAAATTAAAGCACATGTAATAGAGCCAGAAGGACATTGCTCATACAGACAAATTCCTTATTTGTAAGGTAAATTATGTATATATAGTTTTTGGATCATTTGTGGTGCTAGGGATCAAACAGGCCCTCCCAAATGCAAGGCCAGCACTCTATCACCGAGCCACATAGATTTTATTTTTTATCTGAATAAAATATGCCTGCAATTACTACTAAGAAAATAATATAGAATGGCTTCAGTGTTACACAATGGTGCTGCAAAAGTTGATTCTTCTAGTAATTTCTAATTGCTCTTTATAGCCCTATAATAAAGCTCTAAATTATTCTTACTGATTTCCTGACATAAAAGAAAATTACCCCAAGACCACAGCTCTTCTCCTCAGTGTACTGAAGTGATATTAGTTTTGATTATTCTACTGATTGCCTTGCTTATGTGTTAAAACGATTATGCTTCTATTTCTAATTTAATCAGTGTTTGAGAATTAGTTCAGGAGTTCTCTCGCTTTTCGTATGAAATCTTTTTCCACAACAGGAATCCTGACCAAGGTCTCCAAGAACATGGCCAGGAGGCTTTGCTTTAAAGTACCAAAGTAGCGAGTTGACTATTAGACTCTAATTCCTCAATGTCAGAATAAGAAAAGATTATTTATCTATCATGTACTTTTTATTATTTATTTATTATTCATTCATTCATTTACTGTGGCATGAGGATGGGATGTAGGGTCTTCACACTACTTTTTTTAATATACAAGTAAATGTGAACATGACCATCCTCTCCAAACTCTTCAAACACAGTTATATTTTGCATTTTCTTCTAATGTTTCCTTTTGTTTCACTTTAGAAGAGAAAGTCCAGGAAGTCATGGGCCACATATTCTGCTTAGCATGTTACACATTTACTTATATAAACAGGCTTTTAGTAAACATTGGTTAACTTGACCTAAACCATAAGAATTTACAGTTTGACTCTTTCAGAAGGTAGGTTTTTATCACTCTTTAGCATTACTTGTACATGTTAAAACTGGAGAAAATGTTTTAAAGAACTTAAATTGGACAGTGGGAGATTATATTTGTCAGAAGTAGATCCAAAATGATTGTATCCTGTCATAAGCCCTGCTCAGTGATGAGAAACTGCAGTTTATCTCAGAAGAATGTCACATAAGTTAAATGATAACAAAATGGCAAATCTCTTCCTACAATTGACTTTGCCATTTAAAAAATTGTATTTAGAGTATAACTCTTTTTTACTTTCTCATTTTAAATGACAATTGCTGAAACTGTTAATCTAATTGTTAATAGACCTACTGAATTAAGGTAGAAGTCACATATCCTTTTGTTGTTGTTGTTATTGTTTATTTCTTTGTTTTTGAGACATGGTCTTGCCATGTAGTTCAGCTGGCCTTCAACTGTCCGAGATCCTCCTGCCTCAGCTTCCACAGTGCTAGCATGCCAAGCCACATGTAATTCTTATCTATAATCTGACTCAACGTTAGCTAGACAATAAAACACAAATACTGACAAATTCCACATTTCCTCCCTGATACTATTTACTTGATTTATTTCACCTCATTTTGCTGCATTGATTTATTTTACCTATTGGCTCACCAGACATCCTTGCCTCTCGCATCCTGTCCTAACTTTCTTCTTTCCTTCCTTATTCCCCATATACTGTCTTCTCAACACAATAGTGATTTTTTTTTTTTTTTTTTGGTACCGGGGATTGAACTTGGGCCCTTGCGCTTGTGCAGCAGGCAGCGAAACCACTCAGCTAAATCCCCGGCCCCAACACAATAGTGATTTTTAAAGCACACATCATATTACAAGGTATTTACTAAAAATCCACCAATGGATTTCTAAATCAGAATAAATCCCAAAGATTTTATTATACAACTTCATTGCTATCCTCTTCTTGTGCTGCACTATGATACTGGCTACCCTGGTATTTCTTCAAAACACTGATCACCACTGGTGCCTCTGAATTTTCAAATTTTTTGCTCCTTTGGCCTGGAATAGTTTTCCCCAGCTCCTTGGCTGGCTAGCTCTTTTATTTCCTTCAGGCATATAACTGCTTGTCTTCTTATTAGGGAAAAATATGTCATTTTCCTTCTTAACTTCCCTGTGCTTCACAGAGCTCATAGGAAAGAATCAATATCCATATCTAAAACTGAAACCATATAACCTCTGTAAAGATTTCTCCGATGTATGTAAAGTCCCAGATACTTTGAGGGCCCAGAATTTTGAAAAGTTCTATCACTAAATTTCAGATTGCTGTCCAAAGTACCACATGAACAGGTAATTAATTATCAGACCTTAAGCGTAAACATAGATTTGGACTGTTGAAGAACCACCAGCCTGCCACCTATTCCACGGAAGTCACCATATCATTTATTCATTCCTTTCCCCACCCAGGCATTTTCCAAAGTACCAATTATATTCCCAGTCCTTCAATAACTAGTAGAGATTAAAAAACATGATTCAAAATGGTCCTTGTTCTTCAGAATTTTACAATTTGATGAGACAGGTGAGACCCATTGTTAACAATAAAGACAGAGCACTACTGGCCTAGTTTGGAGATGCACTTGACCAGGTTACAAAGGACTTGTATCTCCCAGTATAACTCCATGAAGAAGGAATTATTTATATTCTCATTTTACAAATGAGGCAGACAAAACACAGAGAGAGGTTCAGTCACTTGTTGAAAGTCACATTTGCCTGGCAGTCTCACTGTGGATCCACAGCCTTGTCCATGGCCCTATCTGTAGCCTGCTTCATTTGACCATGTATTAACTTTTTTGTATCTCTAGAGTCTTAAGAATTCCTGGAATATTTCAGTTACTATATTAGTCCCTTTTGTGCTCCTATGAGAGAGTACTTGACTAATTTAAAAAGAATAGATTTCTTTCTTACAGTTCTAGGGCTGGGAAGTGTAAGGTTGAGGGGCCAAGATTTGGCATGGGCATTCCCACTGCATGATCCCACGGTAGAAGGCAGAAGGACAAGAAGGATGAGAGAGAGAAGAGGAAGGAAGTAGAGGAGAAGGAAGTAAGAGTCTAAACTCACCCTTTTATCAGAAACTCACTCCTGTAATAACCGACCTAGTCGCAGGAGAGCAGCATTACTTTTCATGGGGGCAGAACCCTCATGATCTCATCAGTTCTTAGAGCTCCTACCTCTCAACACAGTTGGACTGAGAATTAAATTTCTAGCACATAAATTTTGGAGGAAGCACTCAAGCCATAGAAATTTGTTCACTGTTTTACAAGTGAATTCATGGCACCAAGAATAAGTTGTAAGCCTGAAGGTTTTCTGTTTACTTCTGAAGTCTTACTGCAGGCTAAGCATGAGGATTATGAGAAGATAAATTATTGCAAAAACTGATACAACTGTTCTTCTGAAATGCATGTTTAGGTTTCATCTTAAATATAACTTTGGGCAGAATCTAAAAGTCTTAATAGATATCTTTAACCATGCTAGTTGTTCTTTTCATAAGCTGTAACACTATTCCAAATACTATTTCACTCATGCCAATGTAAGCCTCAATTTATGCAAAAAATAATAACTTAGTCACTAGTAACCGCTGAGTCAGTTCATAGAGTGCAGATACAATATGTTAAATTAGATATCGAAACCTCACCTGCCCCTTTCCTGTTCACTCTCCAGCTATATGTATAATGATAAATAGATTTAAAGTAGAGCACTCATCCTATCAGCTGAAGAGACAGTTTTGAAATAAGCCAGGAAAAAGTCTCGTTCATAATTATACCTTTCCCACTTCAGAGTAATCTCAAAGTAGTAACTTTATATGACCTGCTTTTAATTAAATTACATATTTTGGTATTTGTAGAAGTAAACAAATGAACTTTTACTCTCAAATCTTCTGTTCAAATAGCATGACTTGCCTTGAGTTAAAAAACTTATTCCAAATGTCCTTGAGGTTTACAAAATTCTCTTCATATGTGAAACAAATCTAACGTCCCAATGTATTATGAATGCATATCAAGATTATCTGGTCTAACAGACTGAGCCATTTAGCATTTGATTTTATTTCAATACATGATATAATTAAAACATGTAGATGAAAGAGTCATAAAACAAAGACTGGTTGTAAATTGTTTCCAAGTATCATCAAATATGTCTGCCTTTTACCAGCAGCACATGGTAATTTTTTGTTCATAGCTATAATACACAGAATGTGTCAGAACCATGTTCTATAGTGAAGTGCAATGTGCTTTGTGCTGAAAAAAGTAAGGGAGCATTGGGAAGAGACCAAAGCGTATTTAATTTTCAAGTAATGGAGGAAAAAACTATTATTTAAAAGCCAACAGGAAGAAAAGCTAATGTTATTGAGCACCTGCTATTTTCCAGGCATTCTTACATACATTATCTCTCCAGTTGGCCTCCAGCAGACTAGTCTAGAGAATCATTAACATTGTTATAAATAAATCCCTGCTGCTGTGGATTCTGGAGCATGTTATGGAGAACATCTCACATTAAAAGCAATTTGATTGCAAATCAATACTTATAATTCACAGCATATTTTCTTGTTACCCATATTTAATCCATGTTGTCAAAAGGGCAGTCACGTACCTCTCATTGTGTCAAGATGTCCGTGACTCTCCACTAGCATGTAGCCTACATTTAAATCAGACATCAAATGTACCTTCCTCATGTATTGCCAGTTTGGCAGATAAAAAAATAAATATTCATAGAGAAAGCTACCCAGGAATTTTTTTTCTTTACATTAACTGAAGAGAATAAACTATGTAACTGTGACTTCAGAAGTCATGGGAAGCTTAAATGGTATTGAGGTAGTACAATATTAGATCTAAGGATAGCCAAACCTTTACTTCTGTTGAGGAAATAAAAATCCTAATAACAAAATTCATTCTACAAAGCCTGGAAAAGAAAACAATTTAATGATTGAATCAACATATTTCAATTACAGGCAGTCTTGTAGAGATGCTTCATAGACTGGACATAATGTTGCATAGATTTATATAGTAAAGTAAAAAAGAACAATTAAAAATTATTGTATTTTCTTGAAAAGCAAATTGATGTGACTCATCTCCTGTACATCTCTTGTGCGACTTTCAGTTAATTTGAGAAGTATGTGTTTACCAGCCCAGGGGTCAGAGATTGGCAACCTTACATTAAAACATCAAAAAGTCATGCCTATTATATGTTTTCAAGGAAACACTCTTAAGGAGGGAAGTAAGTTGCTACTTCCTTTCACTTTGTTAAACAAAGAAAATTGCAATAGTATACTCTTACATTCCAATCAGCAAACCATTCACTCTAAAATTCCTAAGGGAGATAAAGAATAAAAGAAGATCAAAAGAACTTCCTTTGCAACAAAGAATTCCATCCCCAATCTCAAAACAACTCTAGTGACTTAGACTGAACCATAAGGAGAGTTAATAAGTACATGAAGCCAAATCATATTTAGGCTGTGGTTTTATAGAGCATCAAATTTAAGCCAAAAACTGACTATTTCTCCCCATGTTACAAATCCGAGTTTGGGGATCTTTCTGATTCAGAGAAGAACTGACCTACTCTGTTGTGGGAAAAAAGACAAAAGAGCAAGCAAGTAAGGGTCCTCCACTGTGATTAATATTTTCCAAAACTTCTTAGGCCACAGCAACAATCTCTAAGCAAAATTCTTTGAAAAGATAGTGATATTGGGGAAAATGTAACTCCCAACCTGCTAGATGTCAGATGCGCCTAATTTGTGTCCCCTGAAATCAGAGAATGAATTCCAAAGGATGAAGGAGGTTAAGAGTAGGAAAGGTTTATTGGGGAACAGGAATAGCTCCCGAGACAGGAGAGGTCCTGGAAGTGGGTGGCCACCAAGGCCTTTTGTCAGGGGTAATTTATACAGCAAAGGCACAATGTGGGTACAACAGGGGTCAAACTATAATCTACCTATAAGATTACAAGTACAGGTGCTTAGCCAATATTGGTCCAATAGGAAAGCAGATCGCAGTCACGTAGCAAGGGTAAATGGAAAGAACAAAGACATTTTTGGGAAGGGATGGGTCGGATGCTCTGGTCACCTAACTGGGTGACTGATGTCTATCTGTACTTTATTGGACCAGATGGTGCTAATTACAGTGTGACTCCAAGTTATCGCTTATCCTTTAGGGAGGCATGGAGACCTGGCCATTGCATCTTTATCTTGAACCCTGGTCTTCAGAAGCAACTTCTTTATTTTTTATGCTGACTTCCTTAAGAGCCCAGTCATGTGATAAAACTTACAGGCCCCTATAGAATTATGCTTTTTATTTTTTTGAGTGTGTAAGATAAAAATAAAACAGGTAGGCTTGAAGAAGAAATCAGTTGTCCTTGAAGACAGTTATCAAAGTACATAAAACTACAACTGAAAACATGTTTTGATATATATAATTATTAGTTCTAAAAGTAGGATTAGTAATTACTGTAATATATTGAAGTATCTGCAACTCTTAAAATGTAATATGAAAATCTGTGTGATTTCTTGAAAAAGGCCCAGCTACTTCTAATACCATGATTCTTTGTTTCCTGTGTTCATGATTAAAAGAAATGATGAGATTTGGATAGTAAAAATTCAGTTAGGGTCTTGAGAAGATACAGGCATTTTCTTTCCCATCAAATTCATGGACCAATAGCCCCTGAATTACAAAGAAATAGAGACGATGGCCGTATTATCCTCCTTTTTTCTAGTTGTGTTGTGTTTGTTTCCTCCCTGAACTTTAGAAGGATAAAAGAACATAAAGAAGTAGAATATCACATCCACCTTGACCTTCCAAAGACGAGAAGTGTTCCGCTGCCTGGAGAAAGGGCTGAACTGAAGTTGTAGCTTCTTCTTCCTTTAGGATGGAATATTGAGCACTGTTCTTGATCTTTAGTGAAAATTAACAGAGAAAAATAAGAGCCATGAGCTCCTCCTAGAGGGCAACAGTGTTCTATTAGTGTTACTTAAGGCATCACAAGAAAAGTATGTGTCAGGTAATGAAGTTCTTCTTGCTATTTTTTTCTAAGCTTTCCATTTTCGTGGAATTGATGAGCTAGTTTATCTTCCCAAGGCCTTAGTAACACCTCATTATGTTACTTCCAGAAAATTCTGGAATTATTCACAACAGTTTGTTAATTCATTTTATGGAAGCCTACACTGTATCCCATCTAACAGATAATTTTTCTTTTCAATTTCCAGTTTATATTTCCTTTTCTTCGATGGACATTCAGTTAGCAAATGGTGAAGTTAGAATTCAATCCTTTCTAATTTCAAAAAGTTATAGTCTGTCATGCTACAAAATTATTTCTTTTACATTCCATGTATTTAGTCAATAACAAGCTATTATTTCCTAACATGATATATATTTTTTGACAGTCTGCTATATAAGACACTAAGCTAGGCTCCAGAGATACAAACAGTGCAAAAAAGACTTGGAAGGATATGAGGAGGAAAATAATGGAGTGTAAAGAATGAACAGCACCAAAAGGTACCATCATCCACCATCCTGAGTATTATCAGCAGTAACTGGAATGGTGCCTGAGGTAACAGCCCTCTGAGCAAACAGTTGAGCAAGATGGATGGAGAAAGAACTCCTAGGTCTTGGCCAGAATCTAAAGAGCTCTGGACCTTCTGACCAGAAATTGCCCACAAATACAAACAAAATTGTGAATCCAATTTCTGCAGATTATGAGTCCTCCTCCAAGGCTTACCCATAATTCTTAGGCAAGAGCTCCAGAGAAGACAGGAGCAGAACATGCTGTTTCTCTGCACTCTGGAGAGCCAGAGGATACAGGGTCTGTTCAGCTCCTGAAGTTGGAAGCCTCAGAACAAGAGGAAGAAAGGTTGCAGCCCCAGTCCAAGTCTGAAGGCCTGGTAGATGCCTACAGAGACAAGGGCACAAGTCCATGTTAACGGTGAAGAGGACAGAGTCTCATGTCCATAGAGATGACAATGGCAGCAATAGATATACCTGCTGAATTAGAATTGAGCCTGCAAGTGTTGGCTTTCTCTTTTACCATCACACATAACTTCCGTTCTTAGTCACTATTAAGCACCACAGTTTCCCTCTGAAGATTCTTTAATCTTGTGGAAAATAGGCTAGACTTCTAGCCCAGAGATGGTCATAAAGCCATGATCCAGTTCTATCTAATGATAATCATAAACAATTTTATGCTAATCATTAACTCGGTTCTATCAAAAGAAGCATGATAGGAAGTAGGAAGTCTGCTGAGCGTCTTCTAGGAAGTACTTTCTGCTCCTTAAAAGCAGATGAAGAATACAGAAAAGATTTTTCTCTGTCCTAACCTCTACTCCTATCCTGACCCTCGCCTTTGAATAGAGTAGCTGATGTTAAGGCAGCCATCCTATGCTTGTGAACCACTTGAGCAGAGAACTGCTTCAATGAAAGGATAGAAAAAGCCTGACTTTTTCGTGGCATTGTTCAGAGGCAAAAACATTTGTGAATGCCTAGAATGTTATTTTTCCAGATAACTTTTTTTTTTAATTTCTATAGCCACACTTAGTTTTTTGCTTATTGCCATTAAAATGTATCCTAAATAATAAAAAGACATAGAAATTTTGACTTTATAGCTCTTGTAATGTAGAGATAGGTACAGGAATCAATCAAAGAGGCCATAGAAATACATTCATGATTATAATTGCTAAATCGCTAATCTTTCACCTAAATGTATTTGAAAAAGTGTGGGGATTTTGAGCAAATCTAGAATTCAAAAAAAGTTTTCTTGAGAAGGCAACACGTGTGAGAAGATTTGGTAGGACTTAAGTTATTAAATAGGGTTTTTTCTTCTAAAAGCATTTTCATAGTAACTGTCGTTATTTTAAACAATTTTAAAAAGATAACAAGATTATCATCACTAAAGAGGAATGGCTCAGAAAAAAAATCAATCAAGTGATAAAAGGGATTTTCATATTTAAAAAACAAACAATTACTTTCCCATACAGTTTATTACAAAACTATAGATTAGTAATTCCCAGTAACTCAAGAGTGAAGGAAGTAGAGAGCAACTACTTATGAGTACTAGAATTATTTGAGAGACAATATAAATATTCTGAAATTTGATAGTATAATTTGTTATACAACTTGTCAATATGCTAAAAACCATTCAATTTATACTTCAAAAGGGTGAATCTTATGGTAAATGAATATATTAAATACTTTTCATCAGTGAGAAAAATGTCACTGGATGTAATCTGAAGAGGATCCCCCCCAAGACTAGGAACCTAAACCCACTTACCCAGAGAATAAGTAGCAGGTTTGCTGACTCCAGCTCCAGAAAAGGAATTTTTAGGACTGGCCAGTAAGAGGCATGGGATAGATAGACAGAAATTTAAAAGTATGCGCTCAAGAGTAGAGAGCAAGTGTTCAGAGGAAGAAGTCCCGTTATTTCCTGGAACTGGGGACATTTATTCTTCTTTTGAGAGGGTGGAAACTCCAGGAAAAAGTGGGCCACTCCCCAGATGGGTACTGGCCTGACTTGCAGGTCTGATTCCAGTTTGACCTTATTTCTTTAACATGGATAATAGAAACACTCTTTGAATACTCTCAACCTGTTCCTTTATCTTAGAATCAGGTTTCTGCTCTTTACTTTTTTAAACTAAACTAATTTATGGATTTATAGTGTTCTCAACGGATTTTGGCTGAGATAGTCTGAAAGAAAAAGAGTCTAAATTAGCTGAAGGAAGGCCAATATGGATGGCTTTAGGTAATTTTGACTGGATCCTGGAAGTTGTAGTCTTTTTTAAAGTAAAATTTTTAGTTATGTCTTTTTATCTCCTTTCTACTTATTTTATTTCCTCTACCTCATCTCAAAGCTGCCTATCATATACAACTTAAAGTTGGAAAGATTTATCTTGGCTCACAATTTTAGAGGTTTCAGTCCATGGTTGGCTGGCTCAGAGGCAGAAGTGGTAGGGGGAAGGGTGTGGCAGAGAAAAACTGCTCAATTCCTGGCAGGTAGAACAAGCAAGAAAGAGCCAGAGAGAAAGGAAGGTGCTGGAGACAAGAATATACCCTCCCAGATCATGCCCCATGTGACCTATCTCTACAACCAGGCTCCACCTCCTAATAGCACACTCAGCTTTGAACTCAACCAATTGATGGATATTGCAACCCCGCAATCCCATTACCTGCTCAGAACTCCTCTTCTGAATACATGAGACTTCTGGAAGATATTTTAGACCCAAAACATATCAGTATACAATGTGCCAATTTTTAAAATGAGAGTTAAAAAATGAATGGCATGGAATAGGTTAACAATCCATGTCCTCATAATGAATTATGAATAGAATTTGTTGTCAGCATGAAAGATCTAACCAAAGAATATAGTTATCAATATACCTTTGCTGTAGAATGACCCTTCTTTCTCTGGGAGCACACTCTAATGGAAAACTCATCTCTCCAAGTACGGAAGGGTGAAGATGGTGCCTTCTTAGCCAACAAAATAAAATGAATCAGTCCAGGCAATCCATGCCAGACGTGGAAGCTCACATCTTACTAAGTTGACTTATTGAGTCATTAAGAGGGTTTCCAAGCCATTAGTTACCACACTGTAATGGACTTTGTTTTGGTATTAGAAAAGGTGATATTAGAACACAATTCATAAGGAATGGGGAGAGATTTTTTGGTTTTAAGAGAGATTTTTGGTTTTTGATTTTTTACTTTTAAGTAGAGAAATAAAGCAATAGAAAATTCATAGCAATATTATCCTTGCAGTTTTCCAAATAGGTAAACATAAGTGTATCAAAAATAATGTAGAGGAAAATGAAGATTAAAATAAATAAGATAATTAGTATAGTAGTTTATAATTTGAGAAAATATTCATCATGATTATGATAAAATAGCACTGGAGGCTTACCATCTAAGGCAGGGAAACAAAATGCACTTATGCATATATAGGAGATCTGAAAAGGAGCATAAAAATGGATAAATAGGTATTTAAAGTTAGATCAAGGTTTTTACAAAGAAGATAATGAAACAATAGTAATTTTAATCTTTAAAATGTTAATTTGCCTTATATTTAATAATTCCACAATCTATACATATATCATAACTATTATATCTCACAAATATACACACTTAAAAATCTTACTATGTTCATGTATATAAAAGATTATATTCTATATATTCATACACATATACTCATCTGTTTTAATATATCTGTAGAAAAAAGCATAATAAAAACAAAATGTATATAGTTTAATATATAGTTATAAAATAGTACAACAGAGTTGAGATTAAACATATGAATCATGGCAACAAATATAAATTAATTTAACTTGCCTACTGAAAGAAAATTGTTTCCAATTTGCCTCATGAAACTAGTCTCTATTATATACTGTATACAAGAGAAATTTAAAATAGTGATTTAATGTGATTTTAAAAAAGGATAAAAATGTATCAGGCAAAAACCACAAGAGTACAGCAGCAATAGTAATTTCAGATAAAATAGGCTTAAAATATTAAATATAGCAAGAGATCCTACTATAATACTAAAAGTCCCAATTCAATATGAAGGTATAACATTTACATATTTATGCACCAGAAAACTCACTGCTTTTATGGAAAAAAAACTATAGGATATGCAAATATATAAATGCAACATTCTCAGTAAAAGAGATCAGACATCAAACAAAACAATGGAAAAGATAGCAAATACAATCAGTAAAATAGATCTTATGGGTATACGTCACATAATATGCTGAAAATGAATTACTTATTCTTAAGTGCCCATGGAATATTAACAAAACTTTATACTGTTGTAACAAATAAAATATTAAAAAATTTGATAATATAGATATAAGTAGTTTTAATCTTAAAGGCAATTGTGGGAACAGTGGGTATCTGCATTCACATTCATATCAGAGAGTTTAAGGGTCAGGAAGCCTTGTCTTTAAAAAATGCTCCATGGGAAATACAACTTTCAAACACATCCTATACTGGATGTATGATTTGTGACATTCAATCAGGTTATATTAGGGCATAAGTAATTTACTAGAGGAATAACAGCAGTTTTGTGAGATACAGCAGTTCTTTCAAACTCAAGGAATCACAGGTCACTACTAGTAAATTATTGATTTAATATACTGCATTGTTCCTTGGTGACCTGCAAGGAGTCACCACTTTTAAAAGTACCTCACTTGCTTTCTGAGAATAATTTATACATTATATAATAATTTTCATTATAGAGAATATTTGATAATAAATTATACATTACCGAAGTGCAGAGATAAATGTTAAAATTTCAAGTAGTTAAAGGCTATGCTGAATGTATTATAAAGCCTACAAGATACTTGCACATTCAAGTAGTCTCTATTCCATATAAATTCTGGGATATTTTTCTACTTCACTCAGTGGTAAGCCACCTCGTGTTCTTCTTATTCCTGTTCAGTCCTCTTCTTGTATTTGACATACAAACCCCTACTCAAAACACAGGAGGTAAGTCTTTTCCATTAAGTGGCTAGAAACCAGCCCTACCATGGTTTCTCTGGAATTAACGTGTATCACTCAGCTTTTCTGTCACTAGAACAAAATACCTGATGCTGGAAATGTAAAGGAGGAAAGGTTTGTTTGGTCCACAATTACACAGAACTCCAGAGGGTTCACTGCATGCTTGGTGGAGGAGAGAGTCTCCCAACTCATGGCATCCCCAAAGCACAGAAGATAAGCCAGAGCCAGAGCTAGAGCTGGGCCTCCAAAGGCAAGCTCCCAGTGACCTGCCCTCCTGGCAGCATACTCAGCCATGATTACTTCTCGGATTAGTATAGTGCCCCCATCTTGGAACACATGAGACTTTTGGGCTCCATTTTCTATCTAAATCATAATATACCACATCTATGAGTGGTATTACCGCCTACATAATCGAGGAATAAAACAAGCCTGTGCAATTGAAATGAATCATAGACACATTTTACTTACATAAATCAAATTATACAAATTCAGCCAAAGGTATTTTAAAAAATAAATAAACAAAAAGAACAAGAACAAGAAATTAAACAGTTGGTGTTTTCACTTACTCAATGAGGGGTGCCCTGGACTGATAAACCGTTAGCATGAATTTGATACTATGAATTTGTAGACCTGACTTCTATTTTTTCAATGGAATTCAGTATTCCTGTGGTCCTGGTATTGTAAACTATATACCATTGATTATGGTGCTAATGTTTTAAGATTCCTTCATGCCTTTCACATAGTATTGCCCCTGAATGTAAAGCAACAGTGATTCCTGGTAACAAACAAAGAAGCAACAAAAAGTTTAATCATAGAAAGATAATAAGTTCATATGGACTTATAAAGACAAGACATGTCTGGATTCTGCACTTGCTTTCAGTGAATTTTCTGGGGTAATTTCAACCCCAGATAAAACATCTGTGTTATACGCTCTCTTAGTCACTTCATTTATTGCTGAGATACCACACCCAAAACCTGCAAGATAAAGGAGGAAAGGTTTGTTTTGGTTCCAGTTTGTAGAGGTTTCAGTCCATAGTCAGGTGACTCCAAGGCAGGCCAGCATGGTAAGGTGTCATGGCAGAGGAGAAAGAAATCATGACAGGTCAAGAAAAAAGTAGAGAGGGTTCGAGGGAGGAAGGAGAGCGTTAGACCTTTCCAAGTAATGCACCCTCAGCAACCCAGCTCTTCCCACCAGGCTTCACCTCCCAACATCACACCCAAATATACGCCCATCAGTGGACTAATTCAGGGATGAATATCACACATCCATGAGCCAGTCACCTCACAGACGCCCCACCTATGAGCACATGAAGCTTTGAAGGGACATCTAGACATAAACCATAACATATGCTGACTGCCTAGCATCATTCTATAGTAGATTGATCTGGTATCCACAGTTCACTTAATCAGCCAACAGGTACTTATGCAGACCCTGCTTTGGATATATGCTGTCCTAAGAAGAGAGGAGAAATATGAGAAGGCTTGTATGCTAGAAAAATCATTACTGGTGGTATAAAGTTGTGATGAGTAGACCTAGGCATCTATTGGAAGAGCCCATGTAGAAGCTGTTGAGAGTCTGGATTGTGCCAGATACAAGAGAGAAGATATAGAGATGGTGATACATTAGGTAAAAGCAGAAGCAACTGATCAATGATTGGACTCCAAGTCAGCAAAACAGAGTCAAGAATAACAGCATTTTAGCAGTAAGCTAAGTTTGACATTTTTAAATCTCAAATTTGGTTCTATAAGTATATATAAAGTACAGTTCTTGAGTGCTTCAAAATCATCATTAATTTAATTCAGTTACACAGACAATAGTATCGTTGCCAAAATGTAGCAGATATTACCTGGCAAAAGAGTTTTCCATGATCAAGTATGTTTTTGAGAAAGAGCATGGGATTCTCCAAACCTTATTAATGCCTCCATTCATATAAAATAACCCTTTTTCTTTCACCATCTGTATCCCACCCTCACTCACAGAGACATATCGTCAGATAATTGTATATGTTCTACAAATATGCAATTAAACAGTAGATTTGCATGCTACATGAGTTGTGGTGAAGAGCAGGTGCATTCTTGTGTACAGTGTATTATAATGGATATAGAATGTTTAGAGAAAATACTTGCCATTTTGAAAAAGCCCAAAAGTATATGTGGTATGCATAAAAAAGTGGTAGAATTTAAAGTTTTTGTTTGCTTTTATATTCTAACTGTTAAGACCAACAAAAGATAAACGCTGCCCCTTTCCCTACTAGCCACTAAGATGGAATTAAAATCAGAAGAGAATACCAAAGGCTTCTGGAGACCAGTATTAGGAGAAAGAGTGAAGCTGGCTTGGCAGAATCATTATTCTACTTATATTTTATACACATGAAACAGATTACAATGGGTACTGTATAATTATTGTTAGTCACTATAATAGTCTACGTTATTAATATAAATTTAGCCACAACGAGGCTGATTGTGATGGCACACACCTGTAATCCCACCACTTTGGAGGCTGAGGCAGGAGGATCACAAATCCAAGACTAACCAAAGCTTTATAGGGTTGTAGCCCAACCTGATAGTGAAATTCGATCTCAACCACACCTACACACACACACACACACACACACACACACACACACACACACAGAAACGTAAAACCATATAATTATGGCGACCAGTCTACATAACAAATTTGACTTCTTAGTTACCATAAGAACATAGCATACATGACTAAACTTCAGTCCTACATATTTTCTTGGTTTAAAAGAGAAACCCTCACATTTATAAATGAGATTTTGAACAAGAGCTGTCCTAGATATCTATTATGCAAAATGAGGTATATGAAGCAAATCGAAGGTGACAGACACACATTATTGTGGGATGGCAAGATGTTCATGACTAAGTCACTGGACTGAACATGAGCTAGAAGCTCTCATTTCTATTCATACTTTCCAAATATAAAAATAATAGCTTTTGTCATGTACTTTCAATGTATTGTAATTTTAATTTTGAGCACTTTAACATCAGGCAGAAAATTAACATAAAACACATTTCTCATTCTTGAATGATTCTGTTATCAGTGGCATTATCAGCTGAATAAAGTTATCAGTGTTGAAATAAGAATAACCCTGACTACTTTAATCTCAAACGATAATGAGCGATGAGAGCAAATGTAGCTTTGGTTATAATCATCACTGTCAATCTGTTGTTTCTAGGAAGTTTTAATTTTAGTATGTTTAATTATAACTATTTAATATCCTTTTTATAGAATATTAATAAAAATGTCAGAACATTGATTAGCTATGTTATTCAATGCAACATACTGTTTGTGTTGTTTTTGCATTTTACATATATTGCTGTATTTTTAAATTTTGGCTAGGAATCTATCAAAAGTTTTGACTTTTTCAAACTGGCACAAGTCTCCTTGAGGTAACTTAATATTGCTTTGAGTGCTCTTTAAAAGAAAAATCAAGATGAGGTGTAGCTCAATGGTAGAGTGCTTATCTAGCACCCTGGACATCCCAGAATTGCAATTAAAAAAAAAAAAAGGAAAGAAAAAATAGTCCAACATAAAACTTTACTGTAAAGGGCCAAATATCATTTTGGGCTCCACCGACCACATGTCTCTCACTTACATACAGCTGCAAGTTTTTCTTTTGTTTCTAACTCCTTTAAATGTAAAATCCTTTCTTTGTCTATGAGCTGGGTTTGATCTAGTGACCATTATTTATAGAGTGCTTCTTTAGATGAAACTATTCTTAATAACTTCAGAAACCTCCTTTTGGTTCTTGAGAGGAATAATAAATTATATTCTAATTTTTCTGTTGAAGTTCAAACACCTTTAAATAGGCATAGGCTTATCAAACTGTTAGTCTTAATATTGATAAGAAATGAGGGTGACTCAGCCATAAAGAATCAGAAACTAGTCATTTATAGCTAAATGGATGCATATTGAGGCCAAACTCTCAAGTGAAATAAATAGGACATACGTGTAAATACTGAATAGTTTCTCTAGTGTGAGAAACTGAAAGTGTACATAAGGGTTAAAATGATTAAAATGAATAATTGATAATTTGAAATAGGAAGAAAGGTCCAAAGGGGGAGGGGTGGTGGGAGGGGAAGGGGAAAGGAAAGAAGGGAAAGGAAAAATGATGAGAAAAGAATAAAAGGAAATGAAGTCTATGGAAATAGGGAAGGGCAGAGGGCATGAAGGGCGCATAGGTAATGGGGAAAAAATAAGAACCAAGATACATCATGTACAGGTACAAACACCCAATGATAAATGTAAACATATTGCATACCTAAAATGTACCAATAAAAGAACTTAAGAATTAAAAAATAAATAAAAAGAAATGAGAGTGAGAAACAACAAGCTTTTTACTAGCTGCTCACAATAAGTGCAGCCCTTCCTCAAAAGACATAACCTGAAAAACTTACTGTGTGGATGAGTACAACAATAAATGGCACTGCAGGAACAATGGCTCTGAACCAGAAGAGGAAGAGAAAGTCCTGTGCATGGCCCATCAATCAGGAAAGGCATTCTAACAAAGAGCAAGGGGCAGGGCCAGCAGAAAGGTGTTCCTGGCCAAAATCCCTCACCTCAGAAACTACATATAAGAATGAAAAAGAAGCACCCTATTCCCTTACCTTGCAGATTCCCAAATTAATCCAGATGCCTTTTTTTTTTTCCCTTTACTAGTCACTTTGTAATGTTTAAACCTTTTTGTTCCCTTGAAATTTTCTTGTTCCTTGGTTCCCAAGAGATTTTATTGCCATCCCTTATTATCTGATCCTAAACATTTGGTGTCTTACAGAACCTCTTCTTTGTCTATCTTTTCTCATTTTACTTAGTTTTCTGAGTGATCTCATTCACTTAGAGAATATCAACTTTAAATTGCTCAGTTCTCTCTCTCTGATTATCAGAGGTATATGAAAACCAATGTATCTTGTCTTGTAAATAACAGAACCAATTGTCCGTGAGTTTACCAGTCATTTTATTTTCATTAGATACAACATTATTATATTATTATTATACTATTTTGCACTAGAGAACAGGAAATTTGAATATTTATAAAATTTTTCACATGTAAATGTTTTTTATGTTTTTATATAGTTGACAGTAGAGGATCTTGTTAAAAGATGGAATAATTTCTACACTTTAAAATCCAATACCCATATTTTTTTGTCAAGAAGATGTTCATAGCATAACTTTTTAAAATTTTTTGTAAGTATATTCTTATTTTTATTTCCTAGCACCCTGTGGAAGTCGTTCAACAGGATCAGAAGGCACTGTTCTGTCACCAAACTATCCAAAAAATTATAGTGTGGGACATAATTGCGTTTATTCTATAGCAGTGCCCAAGGAGTTTGGTAAGTAAGATTCATTTTATCACATAGTTTTTATGGAAATACCTAATACCCAATAAGTACATTATAATTCTTTTTAGATAGTAGCTTTGTAATAAAGTTTGAGGTCATTATATTCAATCTGAATTAACAATCAAATACACAGGTGAACAACAATATAAAATGAAAACAGGATTGTTTTTAATTTTTAAAAAGAAGTTTATCCAGTAACCTTGCAAGTGCCTTCATATTGGAATTATATGAAATGGGAAATTACCAGAGCATAAAGCCAAGTCTGTAAAACATGCATAAAGTTAAATATAGAAACAATAACAACAAAAGTATTCATGTATCAATCACATATCAGTTTGCTGACATATTTCCACAAAGAAGGGGTTTTGGCTTAAGTATCTAGTTTCTGAATGAATATAAAAAAGACAACCAGGGACATTCCAGCTCATCTGTCGACCCGACAGTGTGTTCCTGTTCCGCACTGGCATGGAGAGGACAGTGTGTCCTTTGCTGCCTTCCATATTCCTGATCACAAGTCTTAGAAATCACCTACCTGGCTTTGGCAGGTTTTGGATTTGAGATCCAGCTGGATCTAACCCAGGTTAAACTCTGTTCATGCATGGGCAGGCAGGGGAAATTTAGTGAGCAGTAAAGTATGGAAGAAAGGCTGAAAGTTCATCAACTTCTAGCATTTAGATTTACAGCTTTGTGTTGCATGGTAAAGGATTTGTTATAGCTGTCATTAGTGTCTGGGTCTGGATGACTCAGGACTTTCCAGAAGGACATGGATTTTTATGTTAAAGCTTGGTGGATAACATCTTAACATTTCTGTTGCATATATATATATATATAAAATAAGCTGATGTTTCCAGTCCAATTTCTTAAAACCAGATATTACTTCCTTTCCTTTCCTCCGAATAAAGTCCAAGACCTTCATATTAATTAAGAAGGTTGTCATCAGAAGTGAAGTATTAAACCTTTCATTTAACACTGAAATAGAGCAATGATGCTAGCATTGGCAAACCGTCCGTTTCTATATGAAGTATTTCTTCTCTTGGCATGATAGGTTGGATCAAATTTGAGCTGTGTGATAGTGACAAGAGTGACAGATTATAAGAAGAATATCATCCTCTTAATTGTGCTGATTTTTCACCTTTTGTAGCCAAGGCAGTTCTCGCTTTGCCAGAGAGGCTTACAATCCCTGAATGCCAAAAATATTACATGGTTGGTGACAGAATCCTAGCAACAATTATCAAGAAAACAGCATGACTCTCTGACTTCCCTTTGGAAAACAGTAGTCTGTGTATGCTCATAAAGAGAAGGAAAAAGTAGGCCAGGGGCGTAGCTCAGCAGAAAAAAAGAGAGAGAGAGAAGGCAAAAGTACCAATGAAAATAAGTTAATGGATTCCTAAATACTGGAATCTGGCAGGCTAATGCAAATTGAATTTAATTTTCTTACTATAAAAAATAATGACATAGTGAGAAAAAAATTAGTAGTTTTAAAAGTTTTTTTGGAAACAAGTTTTCTTGGGTTTTTTGTGGATAAAATGAAGTGAATTTTTGTTTACTAGTAAGAAAATGATTTTATATTACAAATGGTGCATCACTCTTTATTTCAAACTACATATAAATTTTAACGCTAGGATTCTAATTTCAGCCCTGTCACTTCTTCCCTGTCTTTGCACAAGTTACATGATCTCCTCGAGACTCAATCTCCTTATTGGTGAAGTGAGAATCGTTTATGTCGACAGAGAAGAGGTGTGAAGAGTTAATGACATTGTATATCAAAAGTGTCTTACGTATTCCATGCTCAATGTCATTGCATTTAAAAATTCAAACTTTGAAGTCAGATTTCTGAGTTCAGGTTCAACTCAACAACTTCTTTTACATTGGAGAAATCACATCATCAGCCTTAACTTTAGTTTTCTTACCCCTAAAACGGGGATGATAAATGTCTACATCATAGAACTAATTTATTATTAAATAATATAATGCATGTAAAGATTTGCATAACAACACACAGTACATGCAGTCACACATACATACACACCTTTTCTCATGTTCACCTCCATATGGAACATATCCTACCACCAGTCCCATCCCCTCAAAAAGCTGAAATGAAAAGTCCTCTTTATTGGATTGGACTAAGGTCTTAAAGATATCGTGGCTAAAATAAGACAATTATTTGTTTTATTTAGTTAAAGCACAAAATGCTCAAGCATGAAAATCATTATTTTGGGTTTCACATCTCCAGTGGATTTCCAGTCATCTAAATCATCTAATGATCACTGACAATTTTCTCGGAGTAAGGTAGTAGAATTAAGCAAATATTGACTGTTGGCTTCTTCCTATTCATACCTTTATTTCTTTAATGTGAGTTGATCAAGCAATGTTCAGTGGATCTCTACAAATCAGATTCACATTTTGCTTCTGTTGCCTCTCATTCTTACTTTACCATAATTTTCTGCTTTTGCTGCATTTAGCTATTTTTATATCAATTTACCACATGTCATATCTCATATCTTTCTCATTTCCTGTCATTTATCCCAAATTATGATCATTGCTTCTTTTATATACTAAAACTTGATATTTAAAATGTATAGCACAATATTTATCAAATACACTCAATGTTTCTTTGGGATAGTATTCCAAACAGATGACAGTTTTCTCAGACAATTCCCAATGAGATAGTTATGTTTCTCATTCATGTATGTTCATTTATTTTACTTTTTCCTAGTGTAGAGTTAAATTCATATAAATTAATATGTATGTAATTTACTGATAGATGGACTGTATACTATTTTATCAGTATTTCAAATTTCCTGGGTAGGAGAATTTCAAATTTTCTGGGTAGAAGTTTTTTTCATGAACACAGTTAGATTTCATTTGAACTTCAGATATTAGTTTCATTTTAGCAGTACTTATATTGCAGGAGCTCCATTGTTTTATATTCTTTAAAAAGTAACAATTCTGGATCAAATGGATAGCATTTACTAATATTTTACTTTACTTCTGTGTATAATATTAAACATTATTTCATTTGACTTTGGAGATCTAAAAACATTACTTTATCAATAAATTTTAATTTTTCTTCCTCTTTCAGAGTATTTATTCATTTATTTATTGGTAGTGGAGATTGAAGCCACTGAATTACATCTACTTTTTTTCATTTTTTGATTTGAGTGAGGATATCACTAAGTCCCTAACTTGCCTGAGATTGGACTTGAATTTGCATTCCTCCTGCTGAGCCTCCCAGAATGCTGGGATTACAGGTGTGCACCACCATACCCAACTCACCTTTTATTTTTTAATCATAAATTATTCCCCATTTGGTTTGTTGTTTAAATACCCATGAATTATGTTTAAATACCAAAGCCATGGAAGCTAGATTTTGTTTTATCTTGAATTTGATATTGATGTGCTATTTGTTTGTTTATTTATTTATTTAGAGACAGGGTCTTACTATGTAGTTCAGGCTGGACCTAAACTCACTATGTAGCCCAGGCTGGCCTCAAACTTGCCAACAATCCTCTTGCCTCAGCCTCCCGAATGCTGGGATGACAGAAGTGTGTGCAACCATGCCCAGCTTTTTTGATATTCTATTTTCAAGTCTAAGGGAATTATTGAAATTGTCAGACAGAAAAAAAATGTTTTAAATGCATACTGACATCTAGAGCATAGGGGACTAAACCAGATGGCAGGGAAGTGAGATTAGTAAAACTGGGGAAGAAATTTTGTGGATTTCTATTTATGTTGGCTGAAAAAAAAGTCATAGAAATAGGTTAACAGCCAGAGTTGAATAAACATCAGAGGATAATGTTGGGTTTTGCTGATTTTCTCTTGGGGTAGAAGATACTGAAATTTTTATTTGTTTTAAAGCCTTTTGGAAAAGACACAGTTGAGAAAGTGAATCTGAAAGTTTGAGATGGACCACTTGGTGAAGAAAGAATGGAATTTAAAAAATGACAGCCTCTTCACACTCAGAAAAATGATTGGAAAGTAATGACGTAAATAATCGCTCGTAGAATGAGTTTCACGTGGCCTTTTCCCTGTGGCATCACCGTTCCTGTCAAAGTGCCCCACTTCCATCTGTCCCCTGTCACTCTGCCTCATCTCTTAGGAATTCTCTGCAGAAGAGGGTGACTCCGTGTCCCGTGGCTGCCGTCACAAAATGCTGCAGACATAATGGTTTAAAACCATAGGAATGTATTCTATTACAGTTTTGGAAACAGGATGTCTCAAACTAAGGCTCCCAGAGAGTTCAAACTTCTAGAAACATCCTGGAAGCATGTTTCTTACAGTGCATAGGTTATTCTTTCCCTAGACTAGTTTTCACATGTAGAAACTTAGAAATGAGCATAAAAATTTTCTCTAATTTGCCCAGTTAATCTCCCCTCTCTCGTGTTTTCTGTTATTGGTACAATTTATTGGTGACATAAATTTAAAGTTCGTGAATTTCTTAATCATCTGAGATTATTTTCAGTCCAGCCTGTTTGTACCAATGGTAAACAGAGATGCTAAAAGCTTTTGTGAATTGCTACAGGAGCAGATTTCATCACCTAGAACTTTTCTTCTACTTCCTCGTATTTTTATTTGTTTCTTTTTCAAGATTACTGTCTTTTTAAAATTTTAATTTTATTGGTATAGTATGGATGTACATAATGATTATATTCACCGTAGGGAATTTGTACCTGTACATGGTATATCTTGCTCCTTCTTTTTCCCATTCCACTCCCCTCTCTTCAACCCTTCTTCTCCCCTTATTTAAAAAGTTCTGTCTTTCTTACCTCCCATTATAGTATTTTTCTTTAAATAAATCTAGAAGCATTTTTCCTCATGAAATTACATAAAATACACAATTAATTTTTTATTTCATAATTTACCCTAGTGTTATATTAAAAACACTGATAATTAGGTAACAAATATCTCTTTAATTGTTATTATGTTTGGTAAACTTAGTCTGTTGCAGGCTGATGAACTTAGGTAATTACATAATTATTAAATGCAGTATGGTCTTTGAAGTCTCACCTCTTATGTTTCCATGTAAGCCGATAGGTTGTGAAAGGCAGACATTGAAAATTTAAGACTTCGGGATTCTGAAGGGAGAAAATACAAAATGTTAAAACTAAGATGCAAATTGACTATCTCTAAATCTCCATATATGTGTTTTTCCCTTGAACATCTAAATTTTTAGCATTCTTTGTTGTTTTTTGGTACCGGCGATCGAACTTGGGTCCTTGCGCTTTCGAGGCAGGCAGCAGAACCACTGAGCTAAATCTCCGGCCCCTGAATTTTTAAATTAGTGCTAATATGAAGTTATTCTTTTATTTTATATCAAAATTTTATATACATATATATTTGCCTTTAGATCTTGTGCTTTTTAAAAATAACCTATTTTACTCAGAATCACTTACTTCAATTGTGTTTTGGTTACCCGTTTTTACACTTAATTCAGTAATTTATTGTCAGCAGTTTCTCCCATATTTTACTGATGAATTGTTTTAATGTATTTTCTCAATTCTCATTAGTTCAGTAAATTGTTTTATTGGCATTTTATTTTTCTGGTTTGAAATCTTTAATAATGAATAGCCTTTAAGATCAATTCTTTTTATACTTTATATTTAAGCTGTGCAACACTTGATTTTTTAAAAACATAACTGCATCAAAATCAATGATTACTCTTTGCTCAATGCTGGAGTCATTTATCTAACAATAGCTGATAATGCCACAAAATGAATGTTTATTCAAAATGTACATTTACCATTTATTCATTACTTACTAGATTTAGAGCAATTGAAAAGAAAAAGAAGCCCCTTTTTTCAATTTGATGGTTATGGTTTATGTTTATTTTTATTAGTTCATGTTTGCAGTCCATAATTCTTACATTCATCTTAGAGAGTAGGTACATATACTCAATATATCTTCTTTTCATTCCCATTCTATTTTAATCTCTTTCCCCTTCCTCCATCTCCAGATACCTTTCCCATTTGCAAAATATATCTCTCCTTATTTCCTATTGTCTAGCTTTTATTTTGTTTTAAAAATTATTTATACTTTGGGTTCCTCATGTAGGAGGAGTTATGTGATATTTAATTATGTGTGTCTGGTTTATTCCACTTAACATCGTGGTTGTGAGGTGCGTCCATTTTCTTACAAATGACGCAAATTTGTCTTTCTTTGTAGTGGAGTAATACTCCATTATATATAAATATCATATTTACTTTATCCATTTACCTGTTGATAGACATAGAAGCCACTTTCAATATTTAGCTACAGTGGACCCTCAAGTTACATCTGGCCTGACATATGAACAACTTGGTTAGAACCAAAATATTTTTTAAATTTACAAACAAAATCTTAAGTTACAACTCAAATGTTGGCTGCTTGTGCTTCCAGGTGGTCTCAGATACAGATTTAATCCTTAAAGAGTTCTGAAATGAACATTACAGCATCCTTTCCTGTGTGGGGTTAATTGAGAAATCCTAGGCCAGTGTCTCTCTAAGGACACTGAGATCTGCCTGTGTATAGGAGAGAGACTTTGAAGGCTGTGTGAAGGAGCCTGAACCTTCAATTGACCCACTTGAGTTATAATCAGCCCTTGTGGATGAATTGAGTTCCTAAGCCAAGGGTCCAGTGTATTATGAATTGTGCATTTATAAACATGACTGACTGTACACGTATTAATGTAGTTTGATATTTTTAACTCTTTGGGGAAGATGTTTCCAAAAGGAATGGCTGCATTGAATGGAATCTCTACTTCTAGTTTTTTGAAGCTCTTCATATTAATTTCCATAGTGGTTGTACCAGATTACATTCCCCCCAACAATGTAGAAGGGTGTCATTTTCCCCTGCAGCCTCACTAGTTTTGTTATTGTTTGATTTCTTGATGACAACCATTCTTTCCCGAGTAAGATGGAATCTCAGTGTTGTTTTAATTTGCATTTCATGGATGGCTGGATATGTTGAACAATTTTTCATATATTTATTTTTCATTTGTACTTCTGAGAGGTCTCTGTTCATTTCAGTTTTCTGTTTTGAGTAGGTCTTTTATTTTGACTTGTCTGATTTTTTTGAGTCCTTTTTGAATTTTAGATATAAGCCCTTTGTCAGAGGGATAACTTACAAAAAAGTTTTCTCATTGTATAGGTTGTCTCTTCATTTTATTGTTTTGTGGGGTTTTTTTTGTGCAGAAGCTTTTGAATTTGTTATAATTCCATTTGTTGGTTCTGGATAGTATTTCTTGTGTAACGGAGGTTCTGTTTAGAAAGGCCTTTCCTATACCTATGGGTTCAAGAATTTTACCTATGTTATTTTCCAGCAGATTGTTTCTGTTTTAATATATATGTTTTCAATTTCATTTCATTTTATTTAGGTCCATGGTGATAGATTGATAGCCAAACTTCTGCATATGCATAACGAGTTTTCACAACACCATTTGTTAAATAGTCTGTTTTTCCTCCAGCACATGCTTTTGGCTCCTTTGATGAAGATTGGGTAACTTAATGTGTCTGGGGTTGTTTCTTCTTCTATTCTATTGCATTGATCCACATGTCTGATTTTGTGCAGTACCATGCTGCCTTTGTCACTGTAGCTTTGTAATATAACTTGAATTGCATGATTATGATGATTTACCTTTTATTTTTGTTGCCCAGGATTGCATTTGCTATTCTACATATCTTCTGGTATCATTTAGGACATCTGTTGTTGTTGTTGTTGTTATTGTTGAAGAATACTGTTGGTATGTTGATTGAGATGGGATTAAATCTGTTCCTCAGTTTTTAAAGTATGGTCATTGCAACAGTATTACTTCTGTCTACCCAGGAGCAGGAAGCATCTTTCCATTTTCTGATGTCCTCTTCAATCTTCTTGAACAGAGTACTGTGGTTCTCATTATAGAGATTCTTCACTTCCATGGTTAGACTATGTATTTAATTTGTCTTGCTCCTATTGTGAATGGTATTGTTTACCTAACTTCTTTCTCTGAGTTCATTATTAGCATACGCCAATGCTACTAATTTTTGTGTGTTAATGTTGTATCCTGCTGTATTGCTGAATTTGATTACTAATTCTAGGAGTTTTTGGTGGAATTTTTTGGACTTCTGTGTAAGGGATCATATCATATGCAATTAATGATAATTTCACTTTCCTATAAATATCCCTTTTCTTTCTTTCTTTTTTCTTTCTTTCTCTTATTTTGAGCACTAATAGAAGTGGTCATACAGGATATCCTCATCTTGTTCCTGATTTTAGGGGAAAAGCTTTCAGGTTTTCCACATTTAATATGGTGTTGGCAGTAGGTCTGTCATAAATGGCTTTTATAAGATTGATATAAGGTTCTTCTACACAGATTTTCTTCAGAGTTCTATCATGAATAGATATTGGGATTTTATCAAAGGCTTTCTTTGCATCTATGAAGACGATCATTTGATTTTGCTCTTGATTATGTTTGTGTGATTTATTGCATTTATTTATGTGTGCATGTTGAAACATCCTTGTAGTCTGCTTGCAACTTAGTTCCCCCTATGTGGATGGCTTAACAGCCTGGAGCTGTCCATCTCTCAGGATTGCCTCCTCCTGGCTGCAAGCCATGCTTTGGGTGTGGCCAGTTGCAGACCTGGTCTCTGTCCCAAAATCTGACCACTTCAATTAATTTAGGAAGGAGTGGATGGGATGAAGTTTGCCCAATCCCAGATTCTCTGTTGACTTCTGCCTGTGACCTCCCATTCCCACCCTCCTTCCTGCAGTCTGCTTGGCTCTCTCTTTCTTTCTTTCTTTCTCTCTCTCTCCCTCCCTCCCTCCCTCCCTCCAAGGTCTTTGGCCCCAGTGACTCTTTCTGTTCCTTTGACCTCAGATCTAGGTCCTGTCTCCAGAGCTGCACTTTCCAACCTGCAGCCCTCCTTTTCCCATGCAGGCTGGGGGCAGTGGGCAGGATTTCATGCTCTCTGAGATTTTTCTGGTGTTTGCGGAAATGACAGGAAAGTGCCCAGTCTGGTCTGTCTCCCCAAACCTCTATCTCTCCTCCATTCTCCAGGGGTGCAATCTGCCAGGGAGCTCAGTGCTACCTATGGTTCAGTTCATGGTGTTCAGCATCTCTCTGCCCAGGGTGAGGGGTTTCACTTTTCCAAGCTGGGCTGTGGGACACAGTGCTCCTCAGGGGAGGGGCTGTTTTTAATTGCTGGCTTTCCCTTTTGCTGGTTGCAGTCCTTGGCTTTCCTAGAGCCGTAACTAGAGTTAGCTCCCATGCTGACTTTCCTCTTCTGGATAGGAGGGAAAGTATGTGGGGAGGCTCTCCCAGGAGTTGGGCCTTTGCCTCCTTCTCTCCCGCTCTTTGCTCCCTCCCAAGATAGCATTTTACTGGGGAAAGGGTGGGGTAAAGTGCAGACCAATGGTGGCCACACTTCCATTGCTCAGCAACACAGACACTTGGCTTGCTCTGAAGGGTTTGTCTTTCAGGGAAATTCTCTGTATATGGGTGTGTTTGTCTCCCCAGTTTTGGAATATTGCATTATACAATAACTCTCCCCCAAACTTCTCCCACATGCCTTCTCTAGCCAGCCATGTTGGCATCCCATGGAGAGTTATTTTTAATGGTAAGAATGAGCATATTATTTTTATGCCCATGAGAGAGAATATCTTTATTTTTGAGCGTATCATTTTATTTTTTGGCATCAGAATTACATCAGATTTACTAATTTCTGCATGTGACGATTGTTTAGATAAAAATTCTAAGAGATTATATTTAAAATGATTAGGTATTTGCAAAATGACAAGGCACAAAACCTTTATGCAAAAATGAATATATTCTGTATACAAAACAAAGATAAACATAGTGTAAAGGATGTAAAATAAAAAGAAGTGTACAAAAATACATTAACATCAAACATTTATGAAGAAAATTACAAAAATTGATGTATTACTGAAAAATAAGTTCACAGATTCAATCTTTTTAATTCATTAATTTTATTGGTGTATTTGAGGTGTACAGTATGATGACATTCATCATTGGAAATTTGCACCTTTACATAATCTCTCTTGCTTCTTATTTTTTCCCCTTCCTCTGCTCTCACTTCAACCCCTCCATCCCTGCCTATCTACAAAGACTTTGTTTCCGTTTTTTCTTTTTCTTATATTTATTTCCTTTCCCCTACCCCTCCCACTTCCCCTTCCTCTTTGGACCTTTTCTTCCTATTTCACATTATCTATTATACCTTTTAGTCTTTATTTACACTTTCAGTTTCTCACACCAGAGAAACTATTCAGTATTTATACATTAGTGTCCAGTTTATTTGAGTTAAGAGTTCAGTGTGCATACATTTAGCTATAAATGTCTCTGATTTCTCATTCTTTATGGCTGATTAGTATTCCATTTTATTTTTTAAAAACACATTTTTTAAAATCCATTCTCCAGTTGATGGGCAATTGGGCTATTTCCAAGTTTTAGCTATTACAAACTGTGCTGCTATGAACATGGGTACACATATATCACTGTGGTATGATTCTTTTAATTCTTTTGGGAAGATACCCAGCAGGGGAATAGCTGGGTCAAATGGGACTTCCAGTCCTAGTTCTTTGAGGTATCTCCATACTGATTTCCACAGTGGTTGCACCAGTCTACACTCCCACCAACAGTGGAGCAGGGTTCCTCTTTCCCCACAGCCCTGCAAAACAACATTTGTTATTGGTTGATTTCATGATAGCAGCCACTCTTTCTGGCGTGAGGTGGAATCTCAGTGTTCTTTTCATTTGTATTTCTTGAATGAACAGTGATGTTGAAGATTTTTTCATATGTTTATTTGCTTAAAAATTCAATATTTTGATGGAGCCTATTATTTTATCATATGCTTTTATGTTTATACTGTTTAATTTGATGGGACAATTTGTAAAATTGGATTTTAAGAAGGCATGTTTCCATCATTTTTTCAGACAGGATCTATTCTCCTTACTTCCATATTTGGTTAGATATCTGGATTTATGATACTATACATCACTACTATTGTCTGAATATTTCTGTCATTCCAGAACTCATAGGTGAAACCTTAACCCTACAGGGATGGTATTAGCCAGCAAAGTCTTTGAGAAGTGATTAGGTCGAGAGGGGTTATGCTGTCATGAATGAGATTATTGTCCTTATGAAGAGACCCCCAGAGAGCTCTTTTCTCTATGTGGAGACACAAACAGAAAGTGTGATCTATGAGCTAGGAGATTGGTTTTTATTAGATATTGAAACTGGTACTTTGAGCTTAGATTTCCAGCCTCCAAGAGTGTGAGAAACAAATTTATGTTACCTGTAAGCTATGCAGCTTATGGTACTTCATAAAGCAACCTGACTAGACTAATACATGTCCTACAAGTATAAGAAAATGTTTATTATTCACATAAATGATTTTGGGGGAAAAGTAGTGCAGGATCCTAAATAAATGGAGGAGAGATCAGGTAAAAGAAGCTGGCTTTGTGGTTGTATTGTGGTTGAAAGTTCACAAGTGCAGGTTGGGACTGTGCACTTTGAATTTTCCACTCTTGCTAGAGGAGTGTCTCCACTAGTGCTAAAGGAGCCTTCTTTCCTGCCCGCCCAGATGGATGGCAACAGGAAATGTGAAAGAGGAACAGCGTGAAAACATTTTAGTAAAACATCAAAAGTAGATTCAGACTCTTTATTACAATTCATTCTTGCTGTTTAATACCTGAACTTTGCTGTTTTTCATGTTTTTTCAACTTGTTTAAAGCCATGATGGTACTTTATAAGAGTTGAAAATTTCATTCAATGCCTTAGTCCAGAAGTTAACATTTTGTATTGTGAAATTAATGCCCCATTTGTTATAAATAAGGTGTAGAATTTCAAAGAGTACATGAAATGTTTTGGTGAGGCCTTGTATTTTGGCTCTAGTATATATAAGGGCCTGTGTGACTGATTTATATTTTGAATATGGAGGAAGAGATTTCTAGAGAGTTTACCTCCTAGGAGACATCCTTGGATAAAGGATTGAGGCTCTTGGCTGACTACAGGGCCAGACCATTAGCAATGATCCAAAAGTCTGTGAAATCATATACTTGAGGCTGATTGCTTGCTGATAGGGCAGATAGTTTAGATACCTGGAGTTTAACCATTTACACTGACTCTTGTATCCTTTATCAAGAAAAAAAAAAAAGAATGTCTTGATTCCAGCCCTCCATGGAATTCAATCCTATGTGGTGATGGCGGCCATTGGTCTCTAAGATATACAAACTCCATTTGCTGTTCATTCAGTTGATTCCAAAGAGCTCTTCAGCTTGCTAAGCGGTCCAGAATAGAAGCATAACTATGACATCTCCAAAGGACTGAGAAGAAGAAAGCCTACACTCTCATATAAATGGGATATACCAGAGGGACTAGGTTGGGTGTAACATGTAGGTATTATTTCCACTTTAGCAGGGAGTTCTCAGTGCCATCCTGGATGTGCAAGGTACTACTTCCATAACCCAAGGCCAAAAGTGTAGATGGGTGTGGAGGGTGATGGACTCGACTCAAGGTCTGTGGGAGCCTCTGTTTCCAAGAAAGCTGGTATTGTGGACAGAATTCACCACAGTACTACCATGTGACATGGCACTGATGAAGAGAGATTCTTGTAAGAAAAATAGTGGCTGTCATGGGTGGTCCAGAGGCTTCAAGGATCATGGGAAGAAGTTGCTGAGGCTTCCACAGTAAAGGAATTTCTTGGGGGCATTGTGTGTTGTATTATAATTTTAAAATAGTCTCAAGACATTTTTGTATGAAAGGTAAAATAAAATACATGCAAGAAAAGATAATTTGCTATTATTAGCATAAATGGTCATAAAAAATTATAAAAAGTTATAAATGAGACAAATTGCTCTCAAGACCAAATAAAGTCCTAAAAGATTAAGGCTGTTTTAACCTTGACATCCTGTGAGGGCTGGAAATTGTTTCTTAATCATATCCAAAATGGTGTTGACTATGACTGACAAAATAATTTTCAGAGATTTAACTGGTTGGTGGGGACTTGTGTGGGACAGGGAAACCTTCTTTTTTGTGTGTGTGTGTGTGAGCTCTTCTGTGACTCACTGGAAGTCTCAAATGATTGTGTGAAAAGAATATTCTTGGAGGATGACATCACCAGTGTTATTTACTTGTGTTTCCCTAGAAAGTTGGGTGCATGTAGCATCTCAACTGCATTTTAAAGACTGTGTGCAGTGGCTGAGCTGTGGAAGATCCCATAGGTAGCCACATAAAAGCAGTTCTTTGAGGCTAAAAGCAAATCCACTGAATTATTGCATTATTGAAGGTGACGACTGAGTGGTTGTTAAAATAGATACTTAGCAGAGCATTCAAATCAAGTCATTGAAAGTAAAATACTAACAGATGATTGGATGTAGCCAGTAATTTCAGTGTATTGATTATCGTGCCCCAAATGGGTAAGACAACAGGATTAAATTTGTAATAATCCACTATGAGATGACATTCTTTTTTTTTTCCAGGCTTAAAAACAGTCAAGTCAAACTATTAAATGGAAAAATAATGAAGATAATCACCCCCTTCTTTGAAAAAGTCTTCTGTAATGGATTTCAATCTTTGAAGGCTTTGTATTATTTTGCATTCAGCCATGTTAACTATTTTAATTGAGGGTAAAGGTCTGTGAGATTCCAATTTGTCAAGCTTATTTTAAGTACTAAATACTTAATTTGAATTTATTACATTATTTTGGTCAGAGTTTGCATGACCACCTTGGGATATTTAGGCAATGCGATAATTTTGATGATTACCATGAGGCATACTTCTTTGTTCTCTATTTTTTATTTCATAACCCTTTTAGATGATAGAGTATGCCTTGTTTAAGTTTAGTGGAATTCCCAGGAAAATCTTTAACCTCAGCCTATTTATTAAAGCCATGAAGGCTTGTCAATTGGTACATTTTAGTTAATATTAAAATTGATTCAGAAGCTGCATTGTAGAGGAACAAAAACAAATCAGAGACCTTTTATGTTTTTACCTTATAAATTCTGCAAATATTGGATTTATAATTGGTTAAAATTGTGGTTTTCTCTTGTTCAATTTTTTATCTCCTCACTTTGTATCAAGATTTTTGTAAGGTGTTCTTTTTTTTTGGTTTTGGTTTTTGGTAGTTGTTACATATCCTTGGAAGAAACAAAGGTTTCTTTACTGTGCTCATATTTATAAGTTTCTTCCTCCAACTTGCCTCAAATTGATAATGTCATGGTTAAGTATTTCCCTAATAATAATGCTTATTTTATACAGATTGAAGACCCTGGCTGTAAGCTGAAATTGAATTAACTCCTTAGTTGTACCATGTAGGTATTAGAAGTGTTTTTCTCTATAACCCAGAAGAGGGTCAGGATCTCTTTTTTGCAACAGAGGCCTGGGTAGCAGTATTTACAAAGACATTTAATAGGCTCTTTTTGATCTGTCTATTTTTACAAATTCATAAAGCAGCGCACCACATGGTAACTGCTCTTCTACACAGTTGGCCATCAGAGTAGCTTACATAGCATAGAGAGTATCGACATTTCTATAATTTTTTGTAGAAGAGGGGCCAGTGTCTGGGTAATACACAAAGTTAGCAATCACAAGGTAAGAATCATCCTCTGAGCCTAGTGTTAGTCACAGTTGATGCTGGAATCAACATGTGTTCTTCAATATGACACATGGGTTGGGGCTGTAACACAATTCATGGGTGCTTTAGGGAGGACTCAACTCTCATTTCTAAGTGTTTCTAATGCATTAAACCTCTGATGTGGGTTGATTATGTCTGTTAAAAGTTCAGTAGGATTCAACCAGTGTGAGACACAGCAGCACATAGAACTCAGTGTTCAAGTTTGGCTGCAGACAACAGAGCTAAGTATCAAGGTAAACCAAAATAAGTAGTTCTGTGGTCACTACCATTGCCTGGACACCCCCTCACTATGTCAGTTGTGGTAACCCCACAGTTTGGATTTTGAGACTGCTAACATCACCACAGGAATATGAAAAGTTTCTCCACTCACATAGTAAGGCTATCTGGGGGACTAAGGTAGACTCTGCACGGATCCCAAAAAGGCATGTGACAACAAGGAAAAGAGACTGACTTTGGATATGTTGGGTTTATGTATAGAGTGGTAGTAGGGTAAATGATCCTATGTACAGGTCTGAAAGGAAAGTTTGTGAACATGTCCTGAAACATGGGAAGTTGCACAAATTGAAAATGTTCCTTGGTGTGAATCCCTATCCCCCAAATGCGCTCTGTCACCAGAGCAACCGAGATTACAATTTACCCCTAGTCCTAAAGGGAGGACATTTAGTGAGTTTGTCCACATTTGGGCAAAAGGGAAGTGGGGAGTCATGGGGTTTAAAAGGTGCCAGCAGCCAAAAATCATTTCAGATTTATTCATATTTGTCTTAATTCATAAACTGGCAATTTATATTATACCATATCATATGTGTGTGTGTGTGTATATATATATGTATATCCTATGCATCATAACTTTCTATCATTGCTATATTTTTTGTTTTCTTTCCACTTCAAACAAAATTATTTCCTTTCCATTTGTAACAAAGTTCCTATGATATGCTATATAATGTGATTAGATGAATTTTCAAAATAACTGTCAAATTATGTATTAGGTTCTTATGTTGAATGTCAGCTTGCATTCATTGTTTAATAAAAATATTGATGTTTCATAAATCTTTTTAAAATCAGTTATAGGAATGAGTTATGCTTAATAATTCAAAAGAAAACCTTGGAAAATATGGTACAGAAACATGAAGGTAGATATTTTATTAGAATTTACTTAAATGTTGATTATAATATTTCATAATGTTGGTGTTTTTCCCATTTGTTTTTATTTTTTGCTTCATTGTTTCAAGATGATATCTTCATCAGTGGTCCTGTCAGGTTGTTTAATACCAGTTAGTTAGTAGAAGATTATTTTAAAGTAAGGTTCGAAGTCATATGGTCAATAATGAAAACGATAATGGAATTACTGAAGACAGCTTTGGACAGTCCTTATGAAACAGTGGAAAGGAAGCTGGACTGAGACTACAGTTCTCATCATTTATCTGCCTCTAATTGGTCATGTAACCTTGAACAAGTTCTTTAAGCCTTCCGGGCCTCATTTTTTAAAACAAAAACTCGGTGTCCAAATATCTGCCCAGTTCAAAAAAAAAATGTGAAGTCTACTTTTTAATGTAAAGAGGATGCTACTGGAAGCTAGAGAAGTAAAATTTAGGAAAGAACCACCACCTCTTCAGATGTCCAAGCCTGTTCATAGAAGTACATGAATTCACATGTCATTTCAGAAATTTCAATGATAACTAGTCCACTAACTCCTTTGAAATTTAAGTCTGCTGAAAATACATGAATTCCTGTAATTTTGGTAAATTTCAATGATAACTATTCCCCTAACACTTTTGAAATTTAGGTCTGCTGACTTAAATAAATTATGTAATTTCAGTAAATTTATTTCGAATATAGCCAGACCACCAACCCTTGTGAAATTCAGGTCTGCTCATACAAATACATGGATTCATGTAATTTCAGTAAATTTCAAAGATGACTAGAAATTAAATATCAATTCTGAATCTCTTATGTTTCTTCAGAAGTGAGATGTTACTGTGCAATGTAATGCTACATATTTTTTAATGTTCCCCCTTTTTTAATGCATCATACTCTTAACAATCACTTTTAACTTTTTCACTGCTGTTATGAAGTGTCGTAAGTACTGCCTAAAGCACTTCATACTTTTTAAAATTCACTAATAATGCTAAAAATTTAATTTTCTACTCTAATCTCCTACTGATATTGAGGCAGAAAATAAAAATTTTTCAGATGAACCTGAATATACATATGCAGGGATTAAATTTACATGTAAAGTTCCACTACAAAAATTTTTAGCATTCTCTTTAATAGATTGGTATATGAGGATATTTGAAATAATAAAAAGAGAAACATCACAGTTACACACACAGCAGTCAAAAATCATTTCAGATTGTGTGTATGTTTATTTATTTATTTGCCTTTTCTGAAAAACTTGTAATGGAGAAGTTTTGACATACAGCCTTTTTTTAGTATTTCATTATCTTGTCATGCAGAATCACATTTATAATATTTTATTCCATGACAGATTAAAGCTAGAAGATAAGTGACTCACAAAACACACAATATGTCACAGGCAGTCTTTTGTAAACATAGATTACTCATCATTTTTAGCACTCACCCACTCATGCTTCAGTCTGGCACAATGATTTTTAATTGTGTAACATTGCAGTACAGTGCTGATTACAATGAAAATACAAACTTTTATTTGTTTCTGTTGTGATGACTCGTAGCTTTAATTTATTTGCCTTACACCTAACAAAGCTGTTAGCATTTACATTTTGAAATAATTAATTTGAAAATCTAATAAATTACACTTCAAATAGGTTAAGTGATTGATAATAATTTTTTTTGGTTTGGTATACAAATATGTTGTGCACATCACACACTAGGGAAGTTCTGTTCTAATCTCTGAGTTAAAAAGGATTTAAATAGTATCTTTCTACAGTTTAATAAATACAGTATTCCCATCTAGATGATTTAGCTGAGAATTAGAAAACTCAAAAACAAATGTGTAAATACAATATTTTTCAAATGCACTGATGCTATGTAATCTACTCAAATATCAAACTAAAACTCACAATTTTATCTATCATTTTGCCTCTCATAGCACAATTTTATGTAAGAATAAGTTTTCTCAAATTCTATATAATATTTATTTTATTACCGTGGGTTACTACTTTTAAAATTAAAATATTTGATTCAAAAGCAGATCATATAAATGAGATTATTATCTGGACATGAATAATAAGAAATGGTGGGTAACGTGCTGATCTGAAGATAAGTACCTTCTTGAAGGTGATTTAATGACAAGGGTTCTAAATACATTTTGGTACAAACAAATCTTATTTGTGGAATGGGTTTGATTTTCATCCTAATATGTTTGCTGTTTTCTTTAGAGATATGGCAACTTAATCACTTGCTTTCTCCTTTACTCAATTTGTTTGCTCCTCTACCTCTAATTTCTTTAAATATGCTATTAATAGTTCTAATCTCATTGCAGTTAGAAATCAATATTACTTTGCTTGTAAGTGGCAATAATTTAGCAATTTGATCAATTAGTCTAACAATGTACATGCAATATGCTTTGAACTAGAAGCTGAGTATAAAGGTTTTGTAAACTATGGTTTTTGATCTCCAGGAGAATGCAGAAAAGGAATAATATAATTGAACATTTTATTTTAAAAAGTGAAAAAGAGTTAAATAGTATGAAAATGAACCTTATAAGTGTGCAATCAAAAATCAAGTGGAGTGCCTAAAGCAGACCTGCAGCTGATTTGGGAGATAAAGTAACAGTGTCAGAAATGTTTTCCTGAAAGGGCAATGAGTGGCCCAACTCTTAGAAGTTGTACAATTGTTAGCAATTTAGAAAAGAATATTTCAGCAAGAGTGAATGACATAGAAAACTGCATAAACATACAGCATGTGATTTCTCAAAGAAACCACATATATTCATGGTGGATAAAAAGCAAGTTAAGTTAGAAATCAATATGCTTGAAATTGACACAGCAGAGAATAGGTAATGGAGGGCCTGTATCCCCTGTGTAAATCAGTTCAACAAATGGCTGTTGAGTTGCCACTAGGCTTTCAAGAACCATTTTCTAGATGGAGGTTACCTGGGGCCAATGAAATAAAAATCCTTCATTGATCCTATTAGCATGCACTCTAGTTGAGTAGTCAGATAGTCAAGGGACACTATTCACCATAGAGCCACAATTCCTGTGGTTAGAATTTTGAAATATGTCTATGTGTGGTAAATAGCCACTGATCAAGTCTCCTAAATTACATGGAAATTCTTGGCCACCCATCTCTCCTCTTAGCCCTTCTACACTATAACTGAGTAGTTAATAGCATTCATCAATTCTGACTGGTCTATAAGAGCCACCTATGAATATAGTTGAATAATAAGAATGCACCCAAACACATACACAAAATTATCACCACAACATGAAGGTTAAGAAAAAAACACAGAGAATTTTGGGAAAAAGTGACAGGAGGATCAAAAGAGGGAGATTAGTGAAGATTGCAGTAAACTGAAAACTGAAGGATAAGAAGGTCTAAGTGTGCCCTGTGTACTGTAGCAACTAGGGAAGGTGGTTAGGCATGAGATCACCAAAGCCCATTGGACATTTTGGTTATGTCCTGGGGTTGGGGTCATGGCTCCTCCAGAAGGAGAGTTGAGCCAAAAATGACAGGACTAATTTAGGAAATGAATAAAACTGATTTTCTTTTTAGTAGAGGAAATTGGAAATGTATAAGGGTGTGTGTGTGTGTCTGTGTGTGTGTGTCTGTGTGTGTGTGTATTCTAGTGTAATTCATGGTATCAAGAGAGAGAATGATGAAAACAGGCACATGACTATGAAGAATCAATTGAAGCCATGAGATCTTTTGCTAAACCCCTGCCCAGTTTCTGGACATGTGCTATACCTCCAGATTTGATCATCAGCTTCACAGGCTCAGAAATTTGATTGTGTCAGCAAGCTCAGCAAGTATTCAATCTTCAGGAGACTGGTTTGCATTGATTTCCCCTCATCAAAACCCAGAGGGACTGATTTATAAATTGCAAAGCCAATTGACTAATGTATTGTGAAAAAATATTCAACAAGCTTGTCAATCCTGGACCTTTGCTGAGAACCATTCATGTTGGTAGATAAATCTGCTCCTTGGACAGCAATATAATTATCACATTATAGATCAGAAGTTTATTGAAATTTAAGGACATCTTGAAATGGATCTTGACATATTTAATGGAAATTTATATCAAACTACTATAAGTAGAAGAAAATTTTTTTCTTCAGAATTTACTAAACCTTTATGAAAATTTCAGGAAATGACATTCATATCTGTGTGAGGAGATAATATTATGGTTTAGATCTAGAATATCACCTAAAAGTCTGATGTGTTCAGTGGTACTGCATTTTGGAAGTGACTTAGTCACAGGGGCATCATACTTATCAGTGGATGGAGCCATTGATGAGCTTGTAGTTAACTGTACTCTTAGGAGGTGGGGCTTACTTGGAAGAGATATGTCACTGGGAGATACATGTCCTGGAAGGGTCTATGTATTTCCCTGGCTCCTCTATTCTCTGTCTGCTTCTAGCCTCCATGAACTGAGCATTTTTCTTCCATCATGCTCTCCACCATGATGTTTCTGCATTGGAGCCAGCTGTCTATGGATTGAATACCCCTGTAAGAATGAAGTAAATTAAACCTCTCTTTTACATTATGGTTGTAGGTATTGTGTCTCAGCAACAAGAATGCTGACTAACACAGAAAATTAGTACCAGGAGTGATGTCATTGATGTGACTGTATCTGAACATGTGGTTTAGGAGACTTTGCAACTGGTTTGCATGAAGTGTTTAGAAAGACATGAAGATATGGGATAGAGAAGCTCCATAATGCTATAAACAGAGCTTGATTTATGATTTTGTTCAACACACAGAAGACTGGAAAGCTGATAGGAATTTGGACAGTAAAGGCCAGGCTCAGGAAGTTTCAGTTGGGAAGAAGGACTCAATTGACATGTGCCATGTGTGTTACACTCCAGGAGAAAATTTGTCTACATTTTCTCCATGTTCTGAGACTTTGCAGGAGTCTGAGATTAAGGAATGATCCACTTATGAACTAAATGTGCTAAATGTGCTGTTTGGAGGTGGGCCCTGGTTGGAAGAGGTGTGTCACTGGGCTCATGCCTTTGGAAGGTATATCTTCCTCATTAGCTCTTCCCTTCTCTCTCTCTCTGAATCCTGGCTGCCATGATGTGAGCAGCATTCCTCTACCACACACCGACCATGATGATTCTACCTTAAAACCAACCAACAATAGACTGAATCCTCTCAAATCATGAACAAAATTAAACTCCTTCTTCAAGTAGTGGGTATCATGTATTGTGTTTAGTGATGGGAAAGTTTACTGATACAGACAAGAAGAGAAAATAAAAAATGTTTGGAAAAACAGGGTGTAAAGAGTTTGAAAATCTTTCTAGTCGATTTTCATAAAGCCCTCTCAGAGCATTTAATATGTCAATATTCTCATTATATTTCTGAGTGTGTGTGTGTGTGTATGTGTGTGTGGTGTGTATGTATGTGTCTGAATGAGACTCTAAATTTGTAGCTCAATGAAAATACTGCATGAAAGTGTTGTATTTTCATGGTTGGCATTTATTTTTTCATCAAAATCCTAGAGTTTGACAACTTTTGCCACATTAAAAAACTTATTGTACATTTATGATTGAACTAATAAGTGAGTCAAGTACCCCTTTTTTCATGATAGAGAAAAAATGCCCAAGTTCTAGGAGTGAAGGAAGAACATGAATAAATATCACAAAATATTATTGTTTGTCAATTTTATTGTAGAGATTTATATGTGAGTTTATAATTTATATTATAATTTACACGTGGGCTTATAACTTTTCTGTAAATTTTATAATATATATTTGAATGATAATTATTTGTATTCTTTCATTAATAGCTTTTGTGATATTTTTGGATCATGTTTTGGACTTATACTTACTGAGGGCTTTGTATTTGTTGACATTAGTGTTATAGTAAGTCAAAGGCACATGTTTGGTTTTAATTGATCAAACATCCTTGTTTACTCCAGTGTACAGAGTCATTAAATGACACTGTGTTATGACCAGATCAGCCTGTTCTGACATAGCATAAAATTATGTTAGGGTGCCTATAATAGTTATTTGATTTCTCTATTCAAAACTTAAAAGAAAATAATTATTTTTTAAACAAGCAACACCTGTACAAAGTAATTATCAGTTAACCCATTGCAATGTGAAAATAACCCTTTAATTACTTAAACCTGCCACTGAAAATATCTTAAAAAGTCAATAAAATCTTCCAAATTGACTCAGTATTTTATATCATTGAAAGTAGAAATCTATATCTTTTAGCTTATGAAGTCATATTCCTGTTAATTTCAGGATTTTTTTTTCTTCTCTTATATTTATTCCTTTCCCTTCTTTCATTTTCCTTACCCCTCCCACTCTCCCATCCCCTTTGGATCATTTCTTACTATTTCAAATTATTCGAGAAACTGAAAATGTAAATAAGGATCAAAATGTATAATAGATATTTCAGGATTTTTAAAAGAAAATTTAATCACAAAAATTTAGCAGTTTAGAGTACCTGTTTTTTGTTTTTCTGCTCTTTCAATTTTAAGTGCACATGCACACTTTTTCAGAAATGATGTGAAAAATATATAAAACAAACTCTTTTTCATTAGCTCTTTTATACTTCAGTTAAGAAATCATTATGTTTTTGAGAAGGTGTGTGTTAGTATGATATACATTTTTTTCATTACTTATATTGGTACATTTAAGGTATAAAATAAATGACATTCATCATTGGAAATTTGCACCTTTACATAATCCATCTTGGTTCTTATTTTTTCCTGATTCCCTCACCCTCCTTTGAATGCCTCCATGCATCCCTATCTACAATGACTCGGTTTCCATTTTTTCTTTTTCTCATATTAATTCCATTTCCTTCTTTCCTTTCCCCTACCCCTCCCATTTCCCCTTCCCCTTTGTCCCTTTTCTTCCTATTTCACTTTATCTATTAAACCTTTTAGTCCTCATTTACACTTTCGGTTTCTCACACTAGAGAAACTATTCGGTATTTACATATGCGTGTCTGTTTATTGCACTTAAGACTATCGCCTCAATGTGCATCCATTTAGCTATAAATGTCTCTAGTTTCTCATTCTTTATGGGTAAGTATGACTTCATTTTATAAAGAAACCACATTTTCTTTATCCAGTCACCAGTTGCTAGGCAATTGGGTTGTTTCCAAGTTTTAGCTATCACAAATTGTGCTGCTATGAACATGAGTGCACATATACCCCTGTGGTATGATTCTTTTAATTATTTGGGGAAGATACCCAGCAGGGAAATAGCTGGGTCAAATGGGACTTCCAGTCCTAGTTCTTTGAGGTATCTCCATACTGAATTCCACAGTGGTTGCACCAGTCGACACTCCCACCAACAGTGGAGCAGGGTTCCTCTATCCCCACAGCCCCACCAGCATTTGTTATTGGTAGATTTCATGATAGCAGCCATTGTTTCTGGGGTGAGGTGGAATCTCAGTGTTGTTTTCATTTGCATCTCTTGAATGACCAGTGATGTTGAACATTTTTTCATATGTTTACTTGCTCTTTCTACTTCTTTTCTGAGAAATGTCTGTTCATTTCAGATGCCCATTTTTGCATTGGGTCTTTAAATTTGGGAAGTCTGATTTTTTTAAGTTCTTTATATATTCTAGATAGTAGTCCTTTGTCTGAGGAGCACTTGGTGAACATTTTTTCCCACATTGTGGGTTGTCTTTTCACACTGTTGGCGGCTTCTCTTACGGTGCAGAAGCTTTCAGTAAAAAGAGACCCCATTTGCTGATTGTGCTAGATCACAGGCAACTGAGGTTTTGTTCATAAAATCTTTTCCTACACCAATGTCTTCAAGAGTTCTACTTAACCGCTCTTCCAGGTGGTTTAGTGTTTATGTTTTAATGTTTAGATCTTTAATCCATTTAATTTCATGCATGGTGAGAGAAATAGGTCTAGTTTTACTCTTTCGCAAGTTGACACCAAACTTTTCAAGCATCATTTATTAAAGAGGCTATCTTTCTCCCAGTAAGGGCATTTGCCTTCGTTATCAAAAATTAGATGGCTGAGTGTGTCTGGAGTTGTTTCTGCATCTTCTAATCTGTTCCACTGGTACTCAGGTCTGTTTCTTTGCCAGTACTATGCTGTTTTTATCACAGTAGCTTTGTAGTATAGTTTAAAGCTGGGTGTTGTGATACCCCCTACTCTGTTGTTTTTGGGTTTTTTTGCCTAGTATTGCTTTTGCTACTCTAGGTCTTTCCTGTTACAAAAGAATTTTTGGATTATTTTCTTCAGGTGCGTGAAGTGGAATTTCAATTGGGATTGCATTGAATCTCTATAGCAGTTTTGAAGTATGGTCATTTTCACAATGTTGATTCTTCCTACCCAGGAGCAAGGGATGTCTTTCCATTTTCTGATATCCTCTTCAAATCTCTTTTTTCAGAGTATCATAGTTTTCAGAGTAGAGATCATTGATTTCTTTTGTTAGGTTGATTCCCAGGTATTTCAATATTTTGGAAGCTATTTTGAAAGGAATTGTTTACCCTACTTCTCTCTCAGTGAGTCTGTCATTTACGTAGAGGAAAGCTATTGTTTTTTGTGTGTTGACCTTGTATCCAGCTACTTTACTGAATTTGGTTATTAAGTCTAGAAGTCTTTTGGTGGAGTTCTTGGGGTCTTGTTTGTAGAGTATCATGTTATCTGCAAATAATGACAGTTTGACTTCTTTATTTCCTATCTCTATTCCTTTTATTTCTTTCTCATGTCTAATTGCCATGGCTAATGTTTCCAAAACTATATTCAACAGGAGCGGTGATAGTGGAGATCCTTGTCTTGTTCCTGATTTTAATGTGAAGGATTCCAGTTATTGATCATTTAGTATGATATTGGCTGATAGTTTTTCATAGATGGCTTTTATCAGATTGAAGTAGAGACTGTTTATTCCAATTTTTTGTAGGATTTTTATCATAAATCCATGTTGGGTTTTGTCAAATGCTTTTTCTGCATCTATTGAAATGATCATATGGTTTTTGTCCCTGGTTTTATTAATATAATGTACTACATTTATTGATTTGCATATGTTGAAACACTCCTGCATCCCTGGGATGAATCCCACTTAGGGTGTATGATCTTCTGCATTCTATTTGCCAGTATATTATTAAGGTTTTTTACATCTATGTTCATTAGTGAGATTGGCCTATAGTTTTCTTTTTCGGTTGTGTCTTTTTCTGCTTTGGAGATCAAGGTGATGCTTGCTTCCAGGAATGAATTTGGGAGTATTGCTTCCCTTTCAATTTCACTGAAGAGTTTAAATAGTAGTGGCAGCAGTTCCTCTCTAAATGTCTTGTAGAATTCAGCAGTGAAGCCATCAAGACCAAAGGTTCTCTTAGTTGGTAATATTTAATTACATTTTCAATTCCATTGACTGATATTGGGTTGTTTAGAATTTTTAGGTCTTCTTCATTCAACTTTGGTAATTCATATGTATCTAGGCATCTGTCCATTTCTTCTGTGTTTTCCATCTTATTGGAGTATAGGTTCTGGAAGTGGGTATTGATGATCCTCTGGATTTCTGCTGGGTCCATTTGGGCCTTTTCTTTTCTTTTTTTGATAAGGTTGGCTAAGGGTTTGTCAATTTCCTTTATTCTTTTGAAGAGCTAACTCGGCTTCATTAATATTTTGTATTGTTCTCTTAGTTTCCATTGCATTGATTTCTGCCCTGATCTTTATAATTTCCTCTCTATGGGCTTTGGGTTTGTCCCACTCTTCTTTTTCTAGAGCTTGAAGTTCAGCATCAGGTTGTGTAATTGAGCTTGTTCTGTTTTCCTAATGTGAGTATTTACTGCTGTGAATTTCCCTGATAAGGTTGCTTTCATTGTGTCCCATAGATTCCAATATGTTGTATTGGCATTGTCATTTAATTGTAGGAACTGTCTTATTTCTTCTTTAATTTCCTCTGTGACCCATTGGTTATTCAGAAGTGTGTTTTGCAGTTTCCATATGTTTCTGAAATCCCTGTGGTTTCTTTTGCTATGGATCTCCAATTTCATCCAACTATCATCTGACAATATGAAAGGGATAACCTCAATTACTTTGCACTTAAACATGTTCTATGAGCAAGTATGTGGTCTATTTTGGAGAGCAACCCATGTGCAAATGAGAAGAATGTGTATTCTGATTTTGTGGGGGTGGAACACTCTGTAAACATCTGTTAAGTTCATTTGTTCAAGAGTTTGATTGAGTTCTAGTATTTCATTACTTATTTTTTGTCTGGTTGATCTATCTATTTGTGACAGTGGGGTATTATGGTCCCCCAGTACTATTGTATTAGTGCTTATATGATTTTTCATGTCTGTTAGTATTTGTTTTATATAGTTAGGTGCACTAGTGTTTGGTGCATATATATTAATGTTTTTCATCTCTTCCTGTTGGATTGTTCCCTTTACAAGGATGTAGTGTTTTTCTTTGTCTCTCTTAATCAGTGTTGGTTTGAAATCCACTTGCTCTGCATAGAGGATAGCTACCCCTGCTTTTTGGGGGGTTCCTGTCACCTGGAGTATTGTTTTCAACCCTTTAATTTTCAGTCTATGAGTTTCTTTTTGAATTAAGTGTGTTTCTTGTCTGCAGCATATTGTTGGATTTTGCTTCTTGACCCATTCTGCCAGTCTATTTCTTTTGATTGGTGAACTGAGACCATTAACATTGATGATTATAACTGATATGTATTGACTTATCCTTGTCATGACTTTCTTTTTGTAAGATTCTTCCCCTTTGTGTTTAATTTCTTGTCTTGCTTGCTGGATTCATTCTGCTGTGCTTCCTGGAGTTGTGACCCTCATTGTCCTTTCCTTGGATATTCTTTAAAGTTTTTTGGAGTGCTGGTTTGGTATTTGTGAAGTTCCTAAGGTGCTCTATGTCATGAAATAAACTTATTTCTCAATCAATTTTGAAAAATAGTTTTGCAGGGTACATCAATCTGGGTTGGAGGTTGTTTTCCTTTCGGGCTTGAAATTTGTCTCTCCACACTCCTTTTGCCTTGTGGGTTTATGTTGAGAAGTCTGCTGTGATTCTGATGGGCTTTCCTTTGTATGTAATTTGTTTCTCTTCTCTAACTGCTTGTAGAATTTTGTTCTTCTGTTGTTTTCTGGAATCTTAATTATTATATGCCTATTTGTAGATTTTTTTTTTTTGATAAAGGCTATTTGGAGTCCTATATGCCTCACTTGTCTGTATGTCGAGTTCTTTTACCCTATTTGGGAAGTTTACTGCCATTACTGCTGTGAACAGATTTTTATGTCACCTTTATTCTCTTCTGTTTCTTCCTTGACTCCAATTTGTCTTAGGGTATTCTTCTTTGCATGATCTAGCAGCTGCTGGTCTGATTTTTCCTGGTCCCTTTATATTTTTAAGAAAATTTTCTTTTCCTGGTCACTAATTATAATCCTATCTTCTATATCTGAAATTCTTTCCTTTCATTGGCACATTCTGCTGCGTAAACTTTCAATGGAGTTTTTAATGTCCTGGAAATCTGTTGCCATCTGTTTTATGGATTCCATTTGTTTCCTATGTTGAGATTCCATCATATTCCTCAGCTCTTCTATTTTTTTATCTGTGCCCTCTCTAGATTCATTAATCATGACTTGTACTACAGGCACAATCTCTGCTGTTATCTGATAAATTATTTCTGATTTTGTTTTTTCCAGGTCTTTTTGTTGCCAGTTCAGAGAGTCCAGGTGGTTGAGTATCAGATTGTTCCATGGTGTTGCCCTTTGGGGTTCCCTTAGGTGATCTGGACGTCTCATTCTGGGACTTTTTTACTTGTCTTCTCATTTCAACAGATGCAGACGGCTGTGTCTTTGTTGAGGTGACTTTTTGCTCACTCAGTGGTCTTGAATTCTCAGCAAGTCACCGAGCAGCCTTTACTCTGCTGCTCACCAATACATCAATTCCTAGGTTCAGAGTGGTGGCCTTCTAGATCCCTGAGCTGACTTGTTGTCTGGGTGGGGTTCTGGCTGGGGCTTGAGCACATTTGTTATTATATCTAGGTGTACCTCTCTCCGCGGCCCCTATGTAGCTATTGTCTGGGCAACCTTTGGTTGGGGGCTGTGCACCCCAGTTTCTGTTGCTGCACAGGCTTTGGCTAGGGTTTCCTCACACTTATCAATGGTATCGGGGTGAGCCTCCGGGTAGTGCTTGTGTGACTGTACAGCTCTTCTCCAGATGGGTTCCTGGCTGTGGCCAATGGTATGGCAAGCCTCTGGCTGAAGCCCACGTGCCCATGAAGCCCCTTTCTGGGAGGGCCTTTGGCTTGAGCAGGTGTGCCTGAGTCTCTGGCGGTGGAGCCAAGCCCAGGCTGGGATCCACCCACAGCTGCTGTGCTGGTCTGGGCCACACAGCTGCTCCTGGGATCTGCCAGCACTTAGTGATAGAATGGCAAGCCTCTGGCAGGAGCCCATGTGGCTGTGCAGCACCTCTCTCAGTATGATGTACATATTTTAGATGTGCCTCAACCAACATTATATTACAAACAAATCAAATACTGAAAAGTAAATATGTTTCAGTAATGCCAACTATAAGTTTCTTATCCTTTATAGTCAATTCAACTTTATAATTTTCTAAGATTTCAAGCTTATAACAGGGAAGTCTGAAATAGGCTGGATAACCTCACTTTCTTGTTACCTGGGATCTTCAGTATGTGTGGCAGTATGTTCTGGCAGATTGTTTGTAAACAGATCATAAAATCACAGCTGGGGATGATTTCAGCCACTGATTCAGTGGTGGAAATATAAGCCAAATGAACAGATGCCATGGGGAAAATTAGTATCTCACCACAATAATAAATTATCCTAACCTATGTTTTTAAAAATACATCTAAACAATGAATAGCTTTCAGAATATAAAATAAAACTATTATAATCTATGTCTAAATTTAATCTTTGAAAATATTTTTGTACTTGCAATTATTAATTTATTTCACTACAATATTTTAAAAGCTATACAGTTAATCAAACTCGAAAAAGAAAGTACACATTTTTTAAAAAATTTGCTTTTAAATCTTATGACTGTTTTAACACTTTTAGGAATAAGCTTCTATAATATTTTAAAGCACGTTTTTGTCTTAAGTAAAATATTTTAAATTAATTCTAGAAGAATACAAGGAACAAGTAATAGCTTGTTTTAAATCATCCCTGACTGCAATATTCAGGAATAATTAATTACTCTTATCTTTACTAATTACCTTTTAGCTTTTTTCTCTAATAATTTACATTTAGTTTTAATAAACTATAAACATAGATCATATGTATAATTTTCTCTACAATTTTAGTCATTTATGCTATTTTATGTCATAAAATATTTTCTAATACAATGTTATCAGTTGCATAATTATATATATTTATTCCATTATTGATTAATTGCCAAGTTGAATCATTTCTATGATGCCAAGCATATACACTATTTTCTCCTTCATATTTGACTGGGAAGAAACCCTATGTATATAAGTAATGTGGGAAAGCACTCAGTACACAAAAGTGCCATCAAATACATGAAAGAAGGCACACTGGGGCAAACTATGTATGTAGGCAGTGTGGGAAAAGATGTGACACAATATCTTTATTTTGTAGACAAAAAATTCACACTAGGGAATAAGTGTAAGGAATGTGTAAAACAGTTCATCTGATACAGTGTCATATGCATGAACAAGATGCCACTGGGGAAAAAGCCTATGTAAGAAATGTAGGAAAGCATTTAGCATACATAGGTATTATTAAATATATGAAAGAAGTCACATGGGGGAGAAATCCTACATATGTATATATAGAAACCACATATATAAACATATGTATGTCCTCTGAAAATTACTCATGTAATGGAGACTGGTAGAAATAATATGAAAATTTTGATGTCAGTATTTCTTCATTAATTTTCTAGAAAATATACTCTTGGGTAGAAATAAAAAAGTAAGTAAGTTTGTATATAAGTATGGTGGCAACACTGGTTAGTTTTTAGACTAGATTCCTAGAAGATGAATTACCTGGTCATAGGCCATGAATGTTTGTGAAGCTCTTAATACTATTTCTGAACTGTTTTCCAGAAAGTTTTAGCCAATCCACAATCCTACTGAATGTGTTATAAATTGCTCAGATCATTGAACCCAATTACTCTTTTGAAACAAAGCTTATGCTGTTTAGATAGAAACTTCAGGCCAGTTAGCTATAAATTCAAAAGCATTTTTTAAAATTATATTGTCCAGGAAAAAGTAGGAAACCATGACATTATTGTATCTGGATGAATTTACAAGTTCAGTCTTTAGCTGTGCATTTTTCAAACCGAAGTTTTCAGAGGTCCATTAGGACTCACACTCTCCAACCACACTCATGAGATATGGATTTAAAGTCAGATGACATTTCATTAATTCACCCAAAGAATTGTATATACCAAATAGGCCTGAATACTAATTTTAGAAGGCCAATGCATTCTGATTCGAAAGTCTTCTTGGAAAACTAACATCTGAAGATTACTTTTTAGTACAGAATCATAACATAAAACAATTGATGGTAATAGTAAGTTACTTGCTGCCCCCAGACCACCAGCGATTATCACCCCCCCCCAAAAAAAATAGCCCTTTCCTGCAGGGGAATGAGCTTGCTGCCTGGAGGGCCTTTTCTGAAAAAGACACTAGGCAGAGCCTGCCTTTGAGTAATGTGGGTGTCTGAGAAAATAAACTAGGAGATGTTTCCACTGTGTTCTGCAGAAATATTTGTATATGTTTTGGTCAGTGTCAATAAATATTTTTTATGTCAAAAAAATAGTAAATTACTTTTCAAAAATAGGACACCCTGAAGCATACATCCATACTATAGACTGTATTCTGCTCCTTCACTTTTATTTTCTGCTAAGTAGACCAAGAATCAGCTTTACTTATAGCACCTTAGTTTGATCAATTTTAAGAATACAGTTTATACTATATCAATTTGGGGGAGATATTATTTTAAAATCATTGTGTTCTCATCAATGGAATTATAAAAACAGATTATAGCTTAATATTTTGACCATTTACATTTTTTGGTTGTTTTTAAAAATTAATATTATATTTCAGAATTAAAATGTTAAAACCTTCTTAGACTATTTTTTCATTTTTTATGAGTTATTCATTTTTTAACTTTTATTATTAGATATCTGCAGCATGTAATGATATACTCATTATAGGAAATTGGTAGTTACATAACAATTTCATTTATTTTTTTACCTTTTCTTCACCCTTTTTATTTATTTTTCCAGCATCAGATTGATTTATCTTATAAAACCATATAAAGTTAATTATTATATATACAGATTTTAAACCAGATTAACAGGCAAAAGAAAATATAAAACATGAAGGCAATTGAACTAAGTCAAGGAACATAAACTATTTATGATGTGCATTTTGTATACTACTTATAGTGTAAGATAATGCAACCAATCTCACATTTCAGTTTTCAGAAATCATAGAACCCTTTGCTAATGAGTCTCTTAAATTTTATAGCCAGTTGAATTTTAAATCTGGCTTCCATTCCTAATAGATGTATAATTGGAAAAATTTCTTAAACTCTGTTGTTTTTAGATTCCTCCACTGCAAGATAAAAATAATAATCTTCTTCTGTGGGTATTAGGAGTGCCCGTATAAATAATTACATAAGCACCCAGAATGTAGAAAATTCTCAGCAAACCTTAACTGTGATTCCTTCTATTATCACACAAGAAAATTGATCAAGATAAGTAGTCAAAAGCTTCGTTATTTCAGAGCCTCATTGTAAAGTTGGGATTTCTAATGTACTTACATCACTCTTAATTTCCTGAAGAGTTTTCTCTTAAATCTAGAAATAACTTAAAATTAAAGTAACTATATCTTTTTAGTGTCAATTTTTCAAGTATATTCTTAGCCATTTAAGAGTCTATTACTAATCAATAAATTTGTGAAACATTTTTGTCAGAACTTTAAAGCAAAGCAAAGATGCTGCACACACTATTTAATCTTCTGTTAGAAATATCATAAGATATGTGAATTGTATGTGAAGACTGATAATAGCAAAATATCATTACTTGCAAATGATACAATTGCACATTACAAAGTTTAGAAAAACAAATAAGGCTTTAAAAAATAATAAAACTGAATAAAAGATAGAAATGGATTGGCTCTCCTCTGTAACAGTAATAACCAAAAGAAATATAGTTAAAGCAGGTCAGTATGTCATGATTTCATAGAAAGTTTTGAGTAAAAGATTCACAAAATCTCTGAGTCACTATAGCTTCATGTAAAGCTAAATTCTCAGACTTAGATATTTGTGAATTAATTACAGTATATAAAATGATTAGCTTTTTAATTTTAAAAATGCTGATTCAACATCTTTAAGATTTCTGTATAAATTATGAAAGTGTTTCACTCGTGATAGGAAGTAGCAAGCCCATATGAAAGATACCATATGTAACGGTAGATGATAGAAACATGAGGGACTCTTGACTGGGCTTTAAATGGTGTGTAATTTCAATATATGCCGGAATTACAATGAGACTAGAAAGACATTCCAAAGGTAAACATAACGTATTTTAGGTCAGAAACTTTCATGAAGTCCTCTCAAAAATAATTTTTTAATTTTTTCCCTTCAGAGAGAGGTGACAAAGGTGGTGACTTTTTTGGAAGCCATATTATGGAAGGAATAGTTAAAGGTGGGGAACATTTTAAGGAACACTCAGCATCAAGAGAGCTTCATGAGTCATGATGGGAGTGAGTGGAGAGAAGATGCATGGAGGCAGATTTTGGCACACAGCAGAAAAGGAAGGTCTAGACACGACCCTTTCCTAAGGAACGAGTCCCATTACTACACTGAGTTTCCCTTCACTCATACCATTTAAATGGAGATAATAAATGAGTACCTACAAGAATTAAGGGTTGATCTAATGTTTCCTGCAATTCATTAAATGCCACAGTTCTGTATCTCTAATGTTTTAAGTCCAAAAGTATAAGATGATACAGCCTTTTCAATAAATGTTTGATTCTTCAAACTTTTCCAATAATTTTAATTTTTTCAGTTTTAATTTCATGATTATTGCAACATCTTTATATTATCTTACAAATCATTTCTTTGTTATCTCTGACAGTCCTATCTTATGAATCAATGTCTGAAAATACAAATCCCACCCTTGGTTTGTATTTTGTTGAAATATTTCAGCTCAGCAAATGTTGAAATACTATTCTTGATATAAAACAACTGAAGCAAATAGAGGTAGTAGCACTTCATACCCAAGTATTCTTAGAGTTTTACATTAAGTGCTTTGAAATATTAGCTATAATACCTGCTCTTAGTATAATTCTTATATAATTCTCAAATAAGAGTCTGTATTAATACTAAGCTTTATATGCCATATTTTATTTCATATTTGACTTTCTAATTATTTTTCTGATTTGTAAAAATAATTACTTTCAGTCCATAAAAACAAATTTCTTTAATCCTTTCAGGTACAATGTTACAAACAGAAATACTAGTTATTGTTCATTCTCTATCAAAAATTTGTCAGGACAAATAGATAAGTTATTCAAAACAAATTTCAGATTACTGATCCTGAAATAAGTAAAATCTGTGTCACAATTACATTATCACGCTAAAGCCATAATCTAAATTTATTGTACAAAGCTTTAATTAAAAGAGCTAAGAGCTTACAAGCTGCAGTGGTTTGATTTTTGAGATGTTAGTTATTAAAGAGACTTTTAAAATGTCTTAGAAGGATATGATCAAATATGAATCAAGGTAGGTCATGAGTTACAAATATTGAATCTGGATGAGTGCTGCATGTGTTTCATTATAATATTATTTTTTTACCCTTTATATGATTAAAACTTTTCATAATAAAAAATAAAATATGAAAAACTTCAGAGAAAGATGCAGCAAAAAAAGACCTGACATCACTTAGTTTGGTCATTCATCCAGAAGCCCAAAGAGATTTTTATGTTCCAAGACTGGGTAATGAAAATGCTATTGAAATAAAATTTGGTAAATTTGCCACTACATTTTATTTAAGAAGTAATCTACTAGAAAATATGTCAAATATTACACTGTCAAAAGCAATTCCTCCCTGACCCTTTCCTCCTTTATCTGATTAAAATAAAGACAAACAGCAACTTCAGTCAATGGAATTGAAAACAAAAACAGCTAAAAAAACCCAACAAATAATTACATTATCATGGAAAAAATAGCAACCAAATACTGAGAATATTGAGGAAGTATACAACAGAATTGTATCAAACTAAAACCATGGGAAAAAGATGAATAAAAAGGATGTATTATGTACATGTATCAAATCTTCACAATGAATCAATCATTGTTCACTCCAAACATGTACTAATAAAATAAATTAATTTCATAAGCTACACATATTAAATTTAATTAATAAAAATTAAAATAGTTAAAAAAAACTAAAACCAGACCCAATGCCCAATCTTAAAAGGAAAATATGATTTTCATAATCTAATTATTAAAAGTAAAAGGCTCCAACTAGTCCTGAAAGTAGTGAATATTGAAGTCATTGTGTTCAAGTTGTCAACTTGTATCGAACCATTGAGAATGCCGTGTACAAAAATTAATAAAGTAATATAAAAACAAACCAAAGGAACTGGAATAAAATAATACTTGTGGTATTGTCTCTTAGTTGTGACATTTTTTACAAGAGAAATAGCAAACATTCAAAGTTCTGTTTATTTGAGTTTTGAATTATGCAAGGTCTTCAAGAACATATCTTACTAAGAAACAGTTGACCCCCTGGTCATGTAGTGCATAGTAGCTTGTTCTGGCTTCTTTTAAGTTAGTGAAGATAACTCTTATGTAGATTCTTTTATTTACTTTATGATTTTAAACTTGGAAGTTTTCAAAATGCTTTTTTGGGAGCCTGGTGGTAATCTTTTCCTTCTAAAGTTTCCAGGTGCTTAAATTGATAATAGAGCAATACTAATATACAGAACAGAAGTTATCTCAATGCAGAAATAGAATTCAGATATATTTTTAACTGTAGCAAAGTTTTATTAAAGGTAGGAAAAGAAACAGGCTTTCAGGAACAAGTTTGGGCCAAGTAAAAGAAAAAGAAGTGCATCCTAGAACGTGAGCGTGGGCCACCATGCAAGAGCCAACACAGTCACCAGAATTCAGATATTTATAATCTTTTAAAAATATATAAAACTATGGATGTATCAGAAGTAAATTAAAATGGTACAATAATGTTTAAAACCTACTTCTTGTTTATAATTTGAAATTATTTCACACACTGAAAAAACTACTGTATGAATAAAATTAAGACAATTGATATTTTTGATTTTAATAATTATTATATTTTACTTATGGTATCAGCTTTCTAATGCTATATAAATCATTTCTGTCTTTTGTAGGTTCTCAAAAGTATTTGGTGTTTTTTAATGTAAAAGTTAAAATATTATATTAAATAAAATAGGTACAATGATAATAAAGGGCGAAATCTCATATATAATAGTTGTTGGTAACCTTTTCTTTTGGAAAAGAATTTGTAGAAACTTCCCCAAATAACAACAAGATCTAAAAATCTAAAAACTACATGATCAACAAATGTACAAAGGCTTTTCATTCTGAAGCATTTGTGCAACAGGTAGAAACCAAACAATCAAGTCTCAGTATGTTACAAAATGGTCTCAGCTGTCATTCTTGCATGGCTGTAAAATTTAAAATCCCCTTAGCAGTTTGTATCAAAGTGTGAATTACCAATGTAAGAATTACTTGAAGTACTTATTTAAAAAGAATATTCTGGAACACACCTGGTTGAAGCTCAGCAGCAAAGTGAGTACTTAACATGCATGAAATGCTGGGGGGATCACCAGCATCAATCAATCTATACAAAATTTATGCACATTTAACCTTAGGGCTCTTTGAATTGAAAATGCTGTGCCATGTGTTGGTTTTTTGACACCCACAAATGTTCACAATACCAAGCAGGCCATCATGATGGTTATTGAGATATTTAATTGTATTTTTGACACTTGGGGAAAAATAATTATATTTGTTTAATAAGACAGTGTGTTACTCAGCATGTGATCAAGAAATACAGGATAACCAGAGAATAGAGGAGAGTCTAATGGTGTAAGAATGCGAGCTATAGCTTTCCGCTGCAGGTTATTACTACTTTCTGATCCCAACAACTTTTAGCAGTATACTTTTAAGGAAGTCTCAGTAGATTCAACATTAAAATACAGAAAACATTAATATCTAAGTTTTATAAACTCTCCCTAGGGCAAAGGTAAAGGCTTACCTTTTTCTAAAACCATTTAACGAAAACTTTTAATTTCTTTGTTCATTTGTTACCAAAGATCTAGACCGGGTTGAAATTACATTATCTACATTATCTCAAATTTTCACTTTTTAAGTTTACTTTTTCAGTGTCCATTAAATAAAAGGAGTTAAAATAACTGGCACTGGCTTATGAAATTTACATTTGGCTTTGGAAAATGATTCCATAAAAATTGTATCATAGTAAGTCACCTGCCTTTCGGCTGTACTACGTGGTCTGTTTAAGGACTACTTTTGTTAAACAAATTTCTATCTATGTTCATACTTTTTTCTTCTATTATCTTTATCCAGTTTTAGGATTAGAACAATGTTGAGTTCCTAAAATGAGGGAAGAAGTGTTCCTTCTTTTTTCTGCTTCAATTGTTTGATATAATTTATCAGTTAAAATGTTTATGAGCCTGCTGTTGTCATATAGGTAGGTTTTCAAGCTAGGAATATACTTTCTTTAATAGGTGCTGTACTACATGTTTTATGACAGAAAACGATCATATAAATTCCTCTAGAAATGTTCTTTTTTCTTTATTTCTTTACTAGTGTTGAACAGTTTCTTTTTTGAAGCTCATCTTAACTGCTTAAGAGTTTACCTAGAATACTGGTTGGGACTTGTGTTTATTTATGTACTGACTATCATGTGTGACCCTCTGGAAAGTGTCATTTCAGCCAGTGATCCTCATATTACATGAATTTGATAAATTATCATTTTTATATTTCCTTTTATATTATAAAAATTAATAGAAGATACGCAATTTTGGCCATCCTTTATTTAAATAATTGGACTGGTAAGTGATTAATATTTTATGCTTCTTTTAATTTCAATCAGATAATGTTAGGTATAATTTATGGGTTATAAAATTACTCTTATATTACTCTTAAGTGTACATCTCACTGACTTTTGATAAGCATGTACACTGTTGTGTCTATCACTCAGGTCGATATTAAAAACATTCCCATTACATGAATAATTTCCCTTCTGAACTGTTGATATCAATAACCCAACCTTGCTTGCCCTCCTCCAAGAAAAATGGTTGCCATTATTATCCTTACAGATCAATTTGATCTTATGCTTAAAAACCAGTAATGGAAATTTTAGTTTTCTACTATTTTAGGTCAGGCTTCCTTTTTGCCAACATAAAGTTTTTAAAATTCATTCATGTTATTGTGTGCACCAATATTTTCTTGGGTTTTTTTAAGGAAACTTTTGGACAGTACTCTATTTTATGAACACAGGAGACTCATTGATTTGCCTCAGGATGGATATTTGGACTAATTTCTATGTTTGACTCAATAAGAAAAAATCACTATGAACACTGTCATTTAAAACTTTCGTGGCAATATCTCTATATTTTTCTTGAATTAATATGTATAAATGCAATTGCTCAGTCCCAGGATAATTGTATTTTAAACTACAAAAACATCACCAAATAGATTTTCAAATTGTCTTAGCATTTTGCACACTTACTATACTAACAAGTGCATGACAAATGTGCCAGTGCAAGTATAATAGTACAAGTGGACTGCACTAACAAATGTACTAACAAGTATGCTAAATTTGCTCCACATGTTAATCAAACTATAATTTTTAAAATATTTCAGGCTTTGTTTCTTTTGAAATCGCTTCATTTTAAAACTTTTTCTTCTTATTCCATTACAATTAGAAGCAATCACTCAATTAAATGAATCACCAAAACTGAAACTACTACATGTGAAAGTATTTATTTAGCTCTCCTACACTGTAATTCAGTATGCATTTGAAAAAGTTACCTAATAGTTTTCAGCAAAATGGGGCTAAGTATATTTGTTAATCAGCCTTCTGTCACTGTAACAAAATACTTGAGATAAACAAGTTAAAAGCAGGAAAGGCTCAGTGCACTGAGGAGATGAGCCACATGGGCACCAGCACCAACCCCTTCCCCCCCGGCTGTGCTGAGCCATTACCTAGATCCATACCTCAGAGTTGGAGGGGTCAAAAAGGACATTGTTCTGAGCTTAAGAAGATACAGTAGAAGTGAATAACAGAAAGAGGGCTTCTCTGAGGCCCCTTGATGAAAATTAAAGCCTACCAGAAAATTGAAGAAAATCTCTGCAATAAAGGCATACCAGACCACCTTAGTTGGGGGAGCAGTAGTGTGGACCAGAACAGTGTGGCTACAAGCAGATCCCAGCCAGGGCTCCACCCCAAATGCAGAGGTTGGGGCACACCAGCCCAGGCCAAGGGCCTGCCTGGGAAAGACCGACACAGGCACACAAGTAACAGCCAGAGGTTCACTCAATACCATCAGTAAGTGCACAAGACCCTAGCCAGAAGCTTGCTCATACAGTAGGAACTGGGGTGCACAGCCCCCAGCCAAAGAGCCTCCCAGACAACAGGTACATAGGGGCTCTAGCGAGTGGCACACCTAGACACCATCCCAGGTTCACACAGGCCCCAACCAGAAGGCCACCAGGGCAACAGGCCCACTCAGGGATCCAGAAAGCCACCATTCTGAAGCCAGGAATTAGTGTACTGGTTAGCAGCAAAGGAAAGGCAGCTCTGTGGCTTGCTGAGAATTGAAGACAACTGGGTGAGCAAAAAGTTGCCTCAACAAAGGCAGAGCAGGCTGCATCTGTTGAAATGAGAAGACATATAAACAAGCCTCAAAACCAGACTTCCAGATCACCTAAGGCAACCCCAAAGGGAAACAAGATGGAAAAATCTGTGATTCAACCACCCAGATTCACTGAACTGGAAACAAAAGAGGATCAAAAAAAAAAATCAGAAATACTTTCTCAGATAACAGCTGATTGTGCTGATACTACAAGACATGATTAATAAATCTAGAGAGGACACAGATTAAAAAAATAGAAGAGCTGAGGAATATGATGGAATCCCAACATACGAAACAAATGGAATGCATAAAACAGATGCAGATTTCCAGGAGATGAAAAACTCCAATGAAAGTTGTACCAATGAGAGGATAGAATTTCAGATATAGAAGACAAGATTGCAATTAGTGAACAGGAAAGAAAATTGTGATGAAAACTGTGATGAAAACAGCATGGTACTGGCAAAGAAACAGACCTGAGGACCAGTGGAACAGATTAGAAGATGCAGAAACAACTCCACACAAACTCAGCCATCTAATCATCTATAAAGCATCCAAACACCCTCACTGGAGGAAGGATAGCCTCTTTAATAAATGGTGCTGCAAAAATTGAGTTTCAACTTGCTGAAGATTAAAACTAGACCTGTATCTCCTCCCATGCACTAAACTAAAATTGAAATGGATTAAAGATCTAAATATTAAAATAGAAATGCTGAATCGGCTGGAACAGAGGTTAGGTAGAATTCTTGAAGACACTGGTGTAGGAAAAGATTTTATGAACAAAATTTCAGTTGCCCGTGCACTAGCACAAACAATCAACAAGTGGGATCTTTTCTTCTTAAAAAGCTTCTGTGAAGCAATAGAAACCACCTACAGTGTGAAGAGTCACCCCACAATGTGGGAAAAAATCTTCACCTGCTCTTCCTCAGACAAAGGTCTACTATCTTGAATCTATAAAGAACTTAAAAAAATCAAACCTCCCAAATTTAAAGACCCAATCTGAAAATGGGCATCTGAAATGAACAGACATTTCGCAGACAAAGAAGTAGAAAGAGCAAATAAACATATGAAAAAAAGTTCAACATCACTGGTCATTTGAGAGATGCAAATGAAAACAACACTGAGATTCCACCTCACCCCAGAAACATTGGCTGCTATCATGAAATCAACCAATAACAAATGCTGGTGGGGCTGTGTGGAAAGAGGAACCCTGCTCCACTGCTGGTGGGAGTGTAGACTGGTGCAACCACTGTGGAATTCAGTATGGAGATACCTCAAAGAACTAGGACTGGAAGTCCCATTTGACCCAGCTATCTCCCTGCTAGGTATCTTCTCCAAAGAATTAAAGAATCATGCCACAGTGATATATGTGCACCCATGTTCATAGCAGCACAATTTGTAATAGCTAAAACTTGGAAACAGCCCAAATGCCCATCAACTGGAGACTGGATAAAGAAAATGTGTTTGTTTTTAATAAAATGGAGTATGACTCGCCATAAAAAATAAGAAATTAGAGATATTTATAGCTAAGTGGATGCACATTGAGGCAATCCTCTTACGTGAAATAAATAGGACATACATGTGCAAACACCAAATAGTTTCTCTAGTGTGAGAAAGCGAAAGTGCAAAAAAAGGACTAAAAGGAATAATAGATAATGTGAAATTGGAAGAAAAGGGGCAAAGGGTTAGGGGAAGTGTGAGGAGTAGGGAAAAGGAAAGAAGGGAATGGAATTAATATGAGATAATGGAAAAATGGAAACAAAGTCTTTGTAAATAGAGAGGGATGGAGTGGTTGAAGGGCGGGCAGGGGAAGGGGGAAAAATGAGAACCAAGAGAGATTATGTAAAGGTGCAAATTTCCAGTGTTGAATGTCATTATATTGTATAGCTAAAATGTACCAATAAAATAATATGAAAAATTACAACTGTTGTTCACTAGACGGTTTGGTGCTCTGAAATTTTTCTAAATGCTCCTTTAACTGGAAAGAGAAGTAGACTGGCTATGCATAAACTGCCAGAAATTTATTCCTAGTGAATTGAATCATGGGAGTGGGAATTTGTATTTAAAAGAGGTAGCTTTTGTGTAGGGAAATAACCATTTTAGTGAGCATATCAAAATCAAGAATCCAACTATTTCCCTCTAGGCAGCTCTGGGCATGGCTGAAGCAATGTAGATGAAAACACAGTACTTCAACCTGAGAGGGAATCTGTGTAATACCATTAAAGACTGTCCCAAGTAGCGATTCCTTTTTCCCCTTTTTTATTAAGTTTATTGGTACATTTTGGGTATACATTATGATCACAACTCATCATTGAGAATTTGTTCCTGTGCATGTTATATTTCAGTTCTTATTTTTTCCCATTCACCTTCCCTCTTCTTTAACCTCTCCATCCCTCCCTATTTACAAGGGCTTTGTTTCCTTTTTTCCATTTTTTCTTTCCCCCACCCTGCTCCTTAGTGCCCCTTCCCCCTTGAACAATTTTTTCCTATTTTATAGTATGTATTATACATTTTGGTCCTCATTTACACTTTCAGTTTCTTACACCAGAAACAATTCGGTGTTTACACGTGTGTCCTGTTTGTTTCACTTAAGAGTATGACCTCTACGATACTCTTAAGTGAAATAAATAGGACACACATGAATAAATACCGAATAGTTTCTCTGGTGTGAGAAACTGAAAGTGTAAATAAGGACTAAATGTATAATAAGTAATGTGAAATAGGAAGAAAAGGGGCAAAGGGGAAGGAAGTGGGAGGGCTAGGGGAAGGATAGAAGGGAATGGGATTAGTATGAGAAAATGGATAAATAGGAACAAAATCTTTGTAAATAGGGAGGAATGGAGGGGTTGAAGGGAGGGCTGGGCAAGGGTGAAAAATAAGAACCAAGAGAGATTATGTAAAGGTACAAATTTCCAATGATGAATGTCATTATATTGTATACCTAAAATGTACCATTGATTAGAATGAATAATCGATAATGCAAAATAGGAAGAAAAGGTCCAAAGGGGTAAGGGTAGTGGGGGGGCAGGGGAAAGGAAAGAAGGGAAAGGAAAAATGATGAGAAATGGAAAAAATGGAAATAAAGTCTTTGTAAATAGGGAAGGGTGGAGAGGGTGAAGGGAGGGCTAGGAATGGGGCAAAAATAAGAACCAAGATGCATTATGTAAAGGTACAATTCCCAATGAGAAATGTAATTGTGTTGTATACCTACAATGTACCAATAAAAGAATTTAATAAAAAAAAACAGAGTATGGCCTCTAACAAATGCTGTTGGGGCTGTGAGGAAAAAGGAACTCTTCTCTACTGCTAGTGGGAGTGTAGACTGGTGCACCCACTGTGAAAATCAGTGTGGAGATTCCTCAACAAATTAGGATTAGAGGACCCATTTGACCCAGCTATTCCTCTTCTGGGAATCTTCCCAAAAGAAGTAAAAGCACCATACCACAGCAATATTTGCACACCCATGTTGAAAGCAGCACAGTTTGTGATAGCTAAATCTTGTAAACAGCCCAAATGCCCATCAAATGGTGATTGGATAAAGATGTCTTTTTATGTATATAAAATGGAGTACTTCTCAGTCATAAAGAATGATAAACTAGAGACATTGATACCTAAATGGATGCATCTTGATGCCATACTCTTAAGTTAAGTAGAACCTGGGTTGGGTAGGAGAAGCAGAAGTCCCTGAGCCAGAAATTGGAATGCCAAGGTTGCAGCTGTTCAGCATCTACCTGGACCACTCTATCCCTGAGCTTCAATCCTATACAATCACCTAGGTTTCAGCTCCCATGTCACCTCCAGATTTCCTTATCACCCAGTAGATGGCAGCCTTTCAGATGGTTTCTAACTGTTAAAATCTTCAAGGCATGAAAGGAGCAATGTTTAAAGGCATCACCAAAAAAAAGTACAATGGATTAAAGTTTTCTCTCCTGCCTTATGCACAGAAGTGTGATGTGAAGCTCTCTGAAGATGCCAGATCTATAGCCAAAAGCCTGCAGACTGCATGGCCTTGGCTGACTAGAACATCATGACTGGGATACCTTTAGTCCCTTTTAATAGTCATTTACCATCAACCTCTGTATCTGACCCAACATCTTCACAACTACTATATAAAACTCACCTACGTTATCTCTAAACTGACTCTAGTTTCCACTAGCCCTAACACTAAGAATGCAATAACATTTTCATCCTATAGAAGCCATCTCCCAACTGTGGAGTAGCCTGCCTACCTGATCAGCTGCCTACCTGATCACCTATGTGCTTTGCGATTACAATGATTCATGACTTTCTTTTTTTCTGTGACTATGAAAACTCATGTAACCTCTTCTATGGTGGAACATGTCATTCAGGATAACTTGAATCCATGTTGCCAAGCCATCATCACAAATATTTGGCTCAAAATGAACTGTTTTCTTAACAGCAGTGTTGTTACTTTATGTTGACCGAGGCATCACTTTTGATCAGTTATTCTTAGAAATTAATGGCTCCAAGAAAAATTTCATGAAGAGATTTGGAATTGTTTATTAGGTAACAACAAACACATGTAACTGTTCTTACCACTTGAGCATTATAAATGTTTGCAACCAAAGAAGCTATCCAGAGCTATACCACCAATTATGTTTTCAATTTGCTTTCCAGGGTCTTTTTGTATTTTTGTGAAGTCTAAGGACCTTTGAGGAATTAGCTGTAAATTCCACTTTACTAATTGGGGAGTTTGGATGGGAGGCAATATTAGATGCTTCCTTTGTACAAAGTAACATACTAATAAGCAGCCTTTTGGAGAGTATTTCTGAAATGCAATTGGCTTTTAGAGGGTTTAGAATGCAATTAGGAAAGAGAAGGAGAAAAATAAATTTAATGTGTATCTGCAAAAACAAAAGGAAGAAAGCTTTCTTTTTGCTCATGGATTCAGTCTGTGATGGCTTGGCTCTGCTGCCAGATTGAACATCATGGTGTGGACCACACAAGAGAGCAGGGAGTTTCAGGGACTTGTACATGTAGCCAGGGTACAACCAGGATTACAAATTTAATTCCTTATTTCTCAAAATTTAATGCCTAGTGTTGAAAAGGTTCAGAAAAGTTACCAATGAATTTGTTAGAAATGTGATGGAATAAGGCTATATGGAAAATACCCCAAATTAAAGAGATACTGCATAGTTATAGTTATTTCTGAACTCATTTAACCAAATTCTAGTGGCCATTTTATTTGTCTATGTCATCAAGCCCTAGCTATACTAACAAAACATAAAATATTGGCTGTAGCTCAGTGTGCTATGCCTGCTTGGCAAACACAAGGTCCTGAGTTTGGTCCCCAGTACCAAAAAAAAAAAAAAGGAAAAAGAAAAGAAAAGAAAATATAAAATGTGATCCATAATTCAATTGTCCGATTTAACATGTCTTGATGAAATATTCTCATTGATTTATTTATAGATTTATGTAAAAGAATTTTTAAAACCCCAATACTGATTCTCTTTTAGCATAGAAAATTGAGCTGTTATTCTGTTATTTCAAAGAGAAAATCTGAGAACAGAATGAGAGTTTTTTTTAAGTGCTGAAGTGAGTACAGGTGATAGCACTCTGGAAGTTCAGGATATTATGAAATATCAAAGAGACTAATTTAGTTACATGAATAAAGAAGTTTATAGTGAACTAAACAAAACAGCATGTCAGTGGCTCTGGCAAAAATTTCAATGGTTAGCATTCTGTCACATGTTGTATCTTGTACTGAAAAATCAAAATTTGTCTCCAAGAATTTCTACCACCTGAGTATCTGTTTTCTCCCATAAAGGCACCTTTTAAAGTGGCAATATTGGTCCCAGGATCTTCAGTATAAATGTAAATGGGTCAATTTTCACTTACACTAATAATTTTTGTCACTGTCAATAATATGACAATTTTTAATGTGAATGGAATGAAAAGGAGAGAAATAAGAATAAGAGACTTGTGAGATAACTGTTCTGGTACTGGTGATCATTTGAGCATGGTGGAAAAGGTATGGTTGGATGGGAATTTGTTTTGTGGGAAATAAGTCTTTGTTCTTCAAGAGTTAAAAATGTGTGAGGGAAGAAAGTGGGAGTGAGACACAGAAAATATAAGTCTTTAAAGAGAAATATTTTCTCAAGTGCTAAGAGGTAAAAAAAAAAAAACAAAAAAAACCTTCGCTGACATTTTAGTATCTGGAATCAGGGAAACCTTAGACTTTTGTGAAGTCATATGAGCTAAGGAAAGTCCCTTTTTTGCTCTGAATAATGCTACTATATTTAACAGTTTTGCAAGAATTAAAATTATTAAAAGTACTGAAATTACTGAGTGTAACATTATTTTTAAAATTCAACTGAGATCTAACAAGAAAAAAAAAGGAATATGTTCTGTCACATAAGAAAATCCACCCATATTCCAATCATCCTATTCATATTAGTTCATATCTGTATAGATATACAAAAATACTCCTCAAAGAGTTGTGGTCCACGAGATGCCCCTGGCTTGTTGACAAATTTATTCCAGAATCCAGGAATATATCATTGAGTAAATACTGAGTCCTCCATCTTGCCAAAGGCTGAGTATCAAAAGTGTTTGCAATCTTTTGTCAAGCATATTCAATTTATAAACTTTCTCAAATAAGTATATACCAAACTACTGTTTTACTTTTATGAGACATTAAAAGTTTAATGGACAAATAAAGAGTAAGCATATCTGCCCTTGTTCCCCACCTTAAGGAGAAAACATTGTATCTTCTCCATTTATATAAGGTGTTCTCGCTAGAAGTATGAAGTACATGTCTTTAATCTGTTGAGAAGGTTCTGTTCTACTTCTAGTCTCCTGATAGTTTTTACTATGAACAGCTGTAGAATTTAGTCTGATAATTTTTCTCCAACTAGTGACAGGATCATATGGCTTTTTCCTTTCCTCTGTTAAAATGATGACTTTTGAGGGTGGATCTTTCAATGCTGAACCAACACTGCCATCCCTATAACAAAACCACTTTCTACATCCTGTCAGATCTGACTTCCAATAGTTTGTTTTCTTAAACAAATTTCTATCTATGTTCATACTTTTTTCTTCTATTATCTTTATCCAGTTTTAGGATTAGCACAATGTTGAGTTCCTAAAATTAGGGGAGAAGTGTTCCTTCTTTTTTCTGCTTTAATTGTTTGATATAATTTATCAGTTAAAATGTTTATGAGCCTGCTGTTGTCATATAGGTAGGCTTTCAAGCTAGGAATATACTTTCTTTCATAGGTGCTATTCAAATTTTATATTTCCTCCAGAGTTAGTTTCATTAATTTGTCTTCCAAGGTACTTCTTAGAAGTTGTCAAATTTATTTCAAAAAAGAGATTTGTAATATGCTTTCTATATCCTTTTAAATTCTGTAAAATCTGGGGTAATGTCTCCTAGATCTTAATATTGTAATTTAAAAATGTATAACTGATATTGTGTAACAGGAAGAAAAGGTCTAAAAGAGCAGGGGAATTGTGAGGGGTAGGGGAACGGAAAAAAGGGAAAGGAAAAAATATGAGAAGAGGGAAAAAATGGAAACAAGGTCTTTGCAAATAGGGATGGGTGGAGAGGGTGAAGGGGGGGCAGGGAAGGGGAAAAAAATAAGAACCAAGATACTCATGTAAAGGTACAAGATCCCAATGATGAATGTAACTATTTTATACTGAAAATGTACCAATAAACTTAATGGGAAAAAAATAAATGAATAATGTCATTGCAAAAAAAAAATCAAGAAATGTAACAGAATATGTTTACTTCTTGGAAATGATAATAAATTAACAGAAATACATGAAACATGCTGGAAATAATTAAATCTAGTGGCCCTTCAACTGCTTTCAACTATTGATTTTACTCTAAAAGCTATTCCTTTCAACATTCTAATGTTGATACAACTCTTCATATTCCTTTTGACTCAGGTACTAAAACTTATACAAATTCAATGAATTTCATTGGGGTGTAAGAACATAACTTAATCAATTGCTAGCTGTTCTTAAATATGAGCTTAAAATTCAGCCAAGTGTAAAGTCCACATTGTATAAAAACTAGACACCAAACCACAAGGATTTCTCACTAAGAATCTGTAGCTGACTTTTCACAGTGGCGTTCATATCCATTCAAATGTCATATACTACTGCACTGTGTGGATTTGCAATGTATTTCATTTTATTGAAATCATTCTACTGCCATAATATAACCAATGTTCCATAATTTCAGTAGATTCCTATTACACCAATGTGAAACCTTCAGATAGAACCTGTGTAGGAAAAAAAAAAAACAACTTTCACTGAATAAAAATTCAAGTAGAGGACAAATGTACGTATGAATTCACAATGAAATTTAACTTGTTCTCAGAGATTTTTAGTGGAGAAAAAGTTACCACTGCTATAGAAAACAACTTCCATGTCTGGGAAGAGGAGTTCCAGACCTGTTTTAGAAAGAGTCAAGAATGATGGGACAAGTGTATTCAAGGCAAGAAGGAGTATTTTGAGGGAGATTGCTGGCAATGTGTTTTTTACTATAATAATTTTTTTAAAAAATCAAACATTCACCATATTTTTCATTCAGACCTTGTGTGTATATACACTCCTGTGTTTCTTCTAATAGTTCTCCTTGCGAATGAGTAATTAAGATAACTTTTGAAAATTAGTAAGAGCCCCTGAAATGAATCAATTTCTCATCTTATGGTTTTCTTTATTGTGCTTATTTTAGTATATATATATATATTATATATATATTGCAATTAGTTGTGTACATGTTCATCTTTTTCATTAAACAAGTTTTTTGAGGTGAGAATCAGCCCTTTAATCAGTGGAGTGTTTTTTAAAACATACATTTCATAGGCTGAATTTTAGCTTTATGACTAATATCTTGAGAGTACATCTCCTTCCCAAGTTTCAAAAGCACTCAAAATGCTTCTCATATGCACTGTGTTTGACAGCCATTGTGTTAGATGAAATCACTTTTTGTTAAGTGTGGTATCTTCGTTATCTTTATCCCCTGGTATTCAGGGCGTTGGCACAAGTTTAAATTTAATTGGATTATTTTTTTTTCATTTTGTATCTACAGTGTGTTATGCTCTTAGATACCAACAACATAACAAAAACTCTTGCAGTTTGAGAGATGGTGAAGACAATATATCTACCAATTAACTGTGACAACACAATGAAAAAGTGTAGAGAGGAAAAATGCATATTGTTTGCAGTGCATAGTATATCAGGCAGAGTTTTAAAATATAAGTCATAAATCACTTTTTAAGCTATCTTGAAGAAACCAAATTTAAAAATGTGCATCTTTTATTGTTTTGTCTTAGTAAGCCCTCTACCAACTTCTGTGAAAATGATGACTTAACAAAAGTATTTTAAGTTTTTGCATCATATATTCAAGGTTTATTAATTTCCAGAGTCTAGACTCGACTTCAATGAAATGTATCCAGGAAATCTGCTCTTTGAAACGGTCTCATGTTTGTTTGTGTTTTATTGGTACCGGGATCCAACTCGGGTCCTTGCGCTTGCGCAGCAGGCACCAAAACCACTGAGCTAAATCCCCGGCCCGAAATGGTCTCAAATTGAATAAATAGGTTTTCTGACTTCTTTTCTACTTTTCAAAGCCAAGATTTTCAGTTTGGGCCAAAGCCATAAAAGTATAGTACAATGCATGTCCTTCAATAATTATATGGTTTTGTGAAAATTATTTAATTCTGGTTATTAGTTACATTATATATGAAATGAGAATGTCAGTATCTGCCTCACAAAGATGTTAGCTTGTTTAGATTTAATGTTTATAAGTCATTTAGCACTGGTGCTGCTGTTATTGCTTTATATGGTTCTTATTAATGCTGACATGCCTAAGGTTTTAACTGCTAATGCTCAAAAACAATATTCTCTATTTTCATATATAAACTTCTTTTGCAACATGTATTATTTTCCGTGAATTAAATTTATGCTTTTTTCAAAAACATTGTCTCAAAGCTTAGAGTATCCAAGGCCCCTAATTTCACTTACCCCTTAAAGTTTGAGAGTTGTTTCGGTTTCTAAGTCACATTCTTAAGAACAGACAAACACAGTCAAGATGTGCTGTCACCTGAAGACCTGTTCTGTTGAACTAGTATGCAATCTATTTCTAAAGAGTTTAATGTTTTTTTTCAAGTTGGAGACAACTTTACAAATAGATGACCTCTCTCATTGAATTCATGCCCAAGAGTGTGACTAGAAACATGTTTTGTGTGGCTCCAAACTTGTTGTTTGGGGGAGTCTCCTTATAGAAGACAATGTAAAATTTGTATTGCTTCTGAACATTTATAAAACCATATATTCCTGTGAACCTGTGATGGTTCCCTCCTAGGGTCCTAGGGGAGCCTGTGCCAGGAAAGACCCTTATTGTCTTGTCAGTAAACTCAACACCTAACTGGAGAACTCATATGATATTCTATCTATCTATCTATCTATCTATCTATCTATCTATCTATCTTGAGGCATTTAGATTCTTATTCTTGACAAAAATTAATTCACATAAAAATAATAATGATACAGTAGTTTAAACAGTGTTATATGATACCAGTTGTAAGTATTAAAGAGCAAATAGGAAAAGCAACTTGGTAGTCATGTGAGGGAGAGTGAAAGCAGATGCCTAGAATTTCTCTAACAACAATGATAATAATGATAAGTTGAGCATAATAGAGTGGATTTCACATTTCTAAGACAATGAACACGATATTAAATCCCAACTCTGTTTATGTAAATTGTACAAAAATAAATGTAATCATAATCATATGCCAAGCATTATGCCAGATGTTTTTATTATTGTTTTATTTAATCTTAACATCAGGGGATAAGGTAAGCTTATTTCATTAGCTTATTCAAATTTTTTGTGTTAGTGAGTCATACATAGTGTTGAATTTGCATCTCTAATCTCTCAAACTTCACTCCTTAGAGCCGCTTAACAGTGCATAGACTTCTCAAGAATACTAGAGAGCAGGCAAAAATCTCTCAGTTTATTCTAGCAGCAAATGGAAGTAGTATGGACTTTGGATACAGTGGTACCTTGGTTTAGGAAGTTAATTTAATTTATGATTTTGAGGAAGTGTTGTGTTTGTGTGGGGAAGATGGTTGTGATTGTGTTTGTTCCATTATGCAGAGTTTACCAGTGAAAATTACGCTGAATGTTTTTGTTGCAAACTGGATTGTTTGCAAACAGAAGCATTTGTGAGGTGATATATTACTGTATTTGAAATTCCCTGACAATTTTATCCCATTTATTCCAATGAAGAAACAAGATAGCTCCTAGACCACATGCACATACTTTTGGAACTTTGTAAGTAAATTCAGTGCTGTCACAGTAACAGAGATTACACGATAAAGAAATAATTCATCCTAACAAAATAGAAATCACCAAATAATTTACTATCTCCTTTTCAACTCACTAAGTCCAAAAGTGGATAATTATTAATTTGATTTAAAAGTCTTCTACAGTCATTTGTAAGGCAAACAAAAAACCGTGATTATTATTCAGGTAGGTTTTTAAATTTTTATTATTATTATTTTTTGTACCGGGGATCAAACTCGGGACCTTGTGCTTGTGAGGCAGATGGCAGCACCACTGAGGTAAATCCCTGGCCCCCAGATAGGTTATTTTTAAGTGGCACTTAGATATAAATATGTCCCTCGGTGTCTTTGGTCTTTGCCCACAAGGATGTGTATTGTACCTCATACAGCTGGCAAAATACATAAAAGGAACATTCTCCATTTCTTCCCTGTTGTATATCATTTCTGCCCTTGGGTGCTAGCTGTCAACAATGCTGAGTTATTTTGCATTCTTGGGATTTGAGCTTGTTCTGTAAGTTTATTTTTAAATAAACAATAGCATTGCTATCACAACAAACTTCCATTTGAACTGATCAGTCAGTACTGCGGAGAAAGAATTTCTTTTCTGTCCCCACAGTTTGTGCCAAAGTCTGATTGAATCTGTTAATGGTTCCAACAAAGAGTTGAAGAAACACTCACCGTGATTAAGTTTTTTGTCTTTATATAGAAATTAGTAATTTAGCTAACAACAGATACCATTAAAACTTTCAGACTTTTGTTGACTGAGGCACACATTCAGAAACATGTTTTGAGGGCTGAGAATGTGTCTGAGAGCTCTTACCATTCATGGGGTGCTAGCTTCAATCTCTTGCACTGCCCCCCACAAAATGAAAAGAAAAAAGAACAATGCATGTTTTGTCTCTCAACTCAGTTCTTTCTTAGTTTCCCTTTCTTTCTTTCTTTCTTTTTTAAAAAATTTTATTTTATTAGTACATTTTAGGTATACAAAATAATGACATTCATCATTGGAAATTTGTACCTTTACATAATCTCTCTTGGTTCTTATTTTTCCCCCTTCCCCTGCCTTCCCTTCAACCCCTCCATCCCTCCCTATTTACAAAGACTTTGTTTCCATTTTTCCATTTTCTCATATTAATTCCATTCCCTTCTTTCTTTTCCCCTACCCCTCCCACTTCCCCTGCCCCTTTGCCCCTTTTCTTCCTATTTCACATTATCTATTATACCTTTCAGTCCTTATTGACACTTTCAGTTTCTCACACTAGAGAAACTATTCAGTATTTACACATGTGTGTCCTATTTATTTCACTTAGTAGTATCACCTCAATGTGCATCCATTTAGCTATAAATGTCTCTAATTTCTCTTTTTTATGGCTGAGTAGTACTCCGTTTTATTAAAAAAACACATTTTCTTTATCCACTCTCCAGTTGATGGACATTTGGGCTGTTTCCAAGTTTCAGCTGTCACAAACTGTGCTGCTATGAACATGGGTGCACATATATCACAGTGGTATGATTCTTGTAATTCTTTGGAGAAGATACCCAGCAGGGGAAGTTTCCCTTTCTTTTTACAATGTCCTTTGTATTGTTCTTTTGTACTGTATACTCTCCTCTTCCATACTACTGTAATTCAATTAAAATGTTATGATTTTCCAGATCTAATAAGTTGATTTAATAAACTATCAAAAAGGTCTTGATGGTCAGCTTGTATAACACCTGTCCACAGCTAGAGCACACAAGAAAATACTGCACAGAATGCAGTAGGCATGTGTAGCCAGATCTTGCAGGGTAGAAAGTCCTTTAATGAGTGGTCTTGGCTTCACTCCCCCACCCCTCTGAGTTGTCACTTTCCTCTCCTCTCACTTGCAGAAAGTACTCATCAGTTCTCAAATGATTCAGTGGGTTTGTTTGATGTAAAATAAACTAATGGAGAAAAGGAAGTAAAACTGGAGAAATGAAAAGAAATGAATACTTTCAATGGTTCAAAAATTTAGGACTAGGCCTAGGAAATATAGATTCCAAATGAGAGAAAAGTTTTCAGTCTGGGAATGGAGGACGGTGGGGAAAATATAAGTAAAATATGTCTCATTTTGAGGATATTCATATTTGTGGACAGGATCCAGTGTTTCATGAATTCCTGCCACATGCTCAGTCAAGCCTTGAAAAGAAAGAAATATGTAGCTATGAAGAATAGCAAGTTTCACAGTTAAGGTGACCAGTCTGTGTCAGTTCAAAAAATTCTGCTTTGTAGAGACAGTAGATTTTACAGCTCAAGGTGGCCTTCATATATTTATTGAGTAGTGAAGTCTACAGAATTCATCTATCATTTCTCTGTTGTTCAAGCTTGGCCTCTCTAAAGAAATTAAACAGTAGACACATGTCATACCTCATCACCATTCATTTTTCTTACTGCCCTTTTCTCTAAGTCATTACTAGCAATCTGCAACTTTTAGTGTACTGAATGTTTTATGCATGAAGAAATAGAGTGAAAAACTTTTTTTCATAAAATTATTTTTAAAGAAGTTATCACTTTGCCTGATATTTCTAGTCTGATCTAAAAGGAAACTTCAGAAGTATTGCCTTTTCAGTAATAAAGTTGAAAATTAATTTTTCTACTTACTAATAGACTGTGCCTTTTAGATTAACCTTTTCAAACATCAAAACCAAAAGGAGACATTGGTTGTCTGATATTCAGAGGAGTATAGGATTCTTTGAGGTTTTTTTCCTTCCAATTATTATTCAGTGGCCTGTAGTTTAATGAAATTTATTAATTTAAAATCTTAAAAGACAGGAATTGCTCAATGAGAATAGTTCTTACATCACTTTCAAAGCCTGATTTGGGGTGGCATAGTCTGTACGTCTGCTCAGAGCCTGTGCACAGGAGTAGACATTGATCCCATCCAGATCTACAGTCTCTAATTTACTCAAGTGAAAGTTGACATATGTGTGCACATGCTCAGGTGCACACTTCTGTGCATGCACACGCACACGCACACACTCACACACTCACCCCTAAGGACTAAATTAAATACCTTTAACCTTGGTTGGCCCATCTCACTGGAGTATTTTGGGACAACCAGACTCTATTACATCTTATAATCTCTACCACTACTCTCTAGTGAACTGAGTATTATCCAAAAGCAAGAGTTACCATCAATCAAAATTCTAAAACATGTTAATGCTTGGTGTAAGGTTGTTTGCCAAGTGATTTATAGGACCAGTTTACTTTATCTCCTAAGACTTTTATCATCTAGTTCATAGAGTCTATAAATTCATATTCATGTGATAAATTTCATATGTTAAACAAAATAAATAATTTTTAATACTTAAGAAGTGGTTTTTCAATCTTGGGGTTTAGTATAGTGGTGTAGCACTTGCCTATGATGTTCAAGGCCCTTGGCTCAATTCTCTGCCTGACAAAAACCAAAAAATAAAAAAGCAGTTTCCTCCTGATGTTACTAAGAATATTAGTTTATAGAGACAACAAATTATTAAGATGAGAATGACCACATTTTTCAGACTGCCCCTCAAGTTCTGGCATAGATAGTGATTCATATACTTGATTACAGAAATGAATGAAATTAATCACATAACATTTTCTCACACAGAGTGACAGATCTATTTGGGGAATGGGCTTAGGGAGAGGAAATTGTAGTCAGTGCTAACTACTTTTCCTTTTCCTGCTATATGTGATCTCTGTCCCTATTCCTCTGAATTATTGCCAATTGTTGAATATGTTTGGAAAGAGAACAATAAGAGAAACAATAGAGAATTGAAGTAGGAAACTGATTTCAAAAGTTTCCCATAGTAGATAGTACAAATATTTCCATTAATAGTTATGTTTGCTGTTCTGTTTCAGACATAAGGATAAAACTTAAAGACATTGAAAAATATTTTTGAGATTTTGTTAAATTTTTTATGCATAAAGACACTAACTTGAATTCCAAGAAATTATTATTTCATTACAATTAAAACTATTTCATTGACATGAAAAATGTCTGATTTTTGCTCAGAATTAGTTAATTTTTATTGTTTTAAACTACTCGGGACATCAGACACTATTTTTTTTAATTCCACTTATTTCTGAAGTACAGAACTGTTTAGCTCTAATTTGTTTTACTGTCATAAAGTCCTCAGAATAGTAGCCATTCAGTGACTATTATTTAACTGAAAATATCATTAATAACTTCTAACTTAAATTCTTTCTTTAAAATAAAAATATCCCTGGTGACCCATCCCAGCAGATGCTACACATTTTCATGTTTGTAAATAAGTTCATAGTTTTGGAGATTTTACACTATTAATTACTTATTTACAACTATTTCACACTTCCCAGTTTTTTTATGATTGATCATAATTTCTTTTGAAACTGTCTAAAATGAAATCCTTGTAGAAGAAGCCATTCTTAGAGCTTTCCAAAGTAATGACAAAAGTATTGTCGCACATACCTTTATGTTGTGGTACGACACCCCAGGGGCATAACACTCATTTTATATACCTATCATTTGACATTTCACTGCTGTTTTCTATGCTATGCCATTGGCTCATGGTATCTGGATCTGTGGCTGTCTTTTTAAAACTTGTGTCCCTAGTGCCAAGTGCAGCATGAGGCACAGTTTGCCTGCCAGCAGTCATTACCTTTAACTAAGAACTCAGAAACATCAACACAAGTATTACTGGTATGATTGAGTTTAAGAATGTGTGAAGTTGAATGTTGGAAATTCAGAGAGAATCCCTGGAGGAGCTTGTTCTCTGCTGGCCAAGGGGTAAATGTCATCTGCACAGGGGAGGAGAGGGGCGCATTCCAAACAAGGAAGAACATGCACAGAACATTAAGGAGACTCTCCCCACAAAATGCACCATAAAGCATGTTATTTGCTAATGTATCGGTTTCTACCACTAGCCTATGGATTCTTGAGGGCATGGACTATATGCCCTCAACTCCAAGAATATCTATTTGTACATTACCAGCACTCAAAATCCTAGTTGAATAATAGAGAATTAACATGGCATCTAATCTGACTGTAAAGTCGGGGTCAAGTTCCCAATGGTTTCTGTTTTTCCTAAGATCAGTTCTCCAGCAAGTTGCTTAGAATACCAAAGATTTTATTTCATATAAGGAAATTCTTTTATGGCTTTAAGAATAATAGATAATATGTACTTGACGTTTTACCTGCTTTTTTAGCTTGGCTTTGAGTAGCTTCAAATCACTTTTCCATAAAGTAACTTATAGATCAAGACTTTAGAGCTCACAAAATAGTTGTTTTGGTTTAGTGAACATTAATTTCAAAAGTAATATAGTTTAATGATCTCTAGTTCACATCAGGAAGTTAAAAGGCACACCTGACTCTTTCTCATAATAGTAGCTGAGAGGATGATGCCAAATCTAGGTAAGCTTTAGAAATTAAGTGCCAAGGAAATTGGGGAAAAATATGAAAGTATTCATTCAGCCCATCTGCTCAGTTCTTCAGCAAAACTGCCTAACATAGGGAAGAGACAGTGCCAGATTTGCGTGTTAGATTAATTTCTTCCATAAAGGTGTGGAGAAGAAATTGGAACTGCTCCAGATTTGCACAAAAGAAGATTAGTTCTCACGGGCCAGTGGTAATATGGGCCTGAACTGAGTAGATAATGAGAATGGAGAGGACGTAGTTTCATAAGATCATAATGCATTGACAAGTTCAAAAGTAATGCCTTGTGTACTTCCATGCAAGAGGTTGACTAAAGGTGGCGTTCGAAGAAGCAGCTCAGGAGCAGACCTTGTACTTATGGGACCAGTATGGACTCATAGCGGGGCATCATACATACTGTCAAGTGGACTGTTGACTAGGCAAACATCTTTGCTCAAGTTAGGATAGATTTTGGAAAGGAAGATGAGTTTACTTTTAGTTCGACTCCTGCTTTCATTTGACATGTAGTATTTTCCATTTCCATCTTGGGACCAAAAGCCATCAACCTCAAGTGAACTAAACTAAATACTCTCATTTTTTTCTCCTTTTAAGGCAGTTGGTGGCAATTCAATTTATATTTAAGGAAACTGCCAGATATGATTGATGATTACTTAAATCATATTGATTGGGAGGCAAAACAAAGAAAATGAAAAAGGAAAGCAACACTGACAAAATATTTTAATGCCTGCTATTTGAAATGATTGCGAGGCATGACAATTACCAGAACAGAATGGAAACATTTTCTGAATATAATTGGAGTGTCTACATTCATTGCCGGACATGTAGTGAATATCAGGGAAGTAGGTAGCAGGTTACACAAATAAACAATCTCAAACAGTAGAGGAAAAGATATTTAAGTCAAAATTCCAAGCAGTAGCTTGTATGATGAGAATAAGTCATACATACAAGGGGAACAAATTTGAGCAAACTCTAATCTAATAAATTCAGAGCTAATGGTAGTGAATACTCAGTGACAGTTTCCCAGAGCTGAGTCATCAAAGATGATCACATATTAGCTAAGAAGATTAGTCTGAGTCTAGCACAAAGTCAGGGAAGTGAGGAAGATCATAATTTTAGGAAATGCTAGTGGAGGCATCAACCTGTCAAGTCTGGCTTCAACTTCATGTGGTTTTAGGAGGAAGGATTACAGAGCAGCTAGACACTTCTCACTGAGCACAAAAGTTCAGTTTCAGGAATTTTTACCTAATAAACTTTTAAAGAAAGTTAAACATGACTTGTGATTCTATGTAGTTGCTTTGGTGCAAAAGAATAATTTCAAAAATATAAATGGTTCACTATTAGTGCTGTTAATTTTTGAAAATGTTTTCACCACCAATTCCTTATAAAACAAACACATCAATTCAGCAGTGACATTTTATTTTATTTTATTTTGCTTTTGACACAGAACTAAGCTAACACAATCATTTTTAGAGGAACTTTTTAATGATTTGATATTACAGCAGCTCACTTTGGTTCATGTCTCTAACGCCATTTGATTATGCATTCTTGCAATTGAAAGTATAAATAAACATGATAAAACAACAATTGTGAGGCAAAGAAACAGAATTTGTTATTTCAATTTTACTATACTGTGTAGGCATTTGGGTTTTTAAACTTTTCCTTAAAATTTAAAACACTGAAGTGGAGTCCAAATTACAGTAAATGTCTTTTCCCATTTTATATGCATGGATTTAACCATTACTCCATTATATTTTTGTAACATAATATTTATTTCCTTATTTTTAATTTACTAATATTATACACACAGTTCAATAAAATGAACTTTCCACTGTCCGTACTTATTCTGTAGTCATTACTTATTCCCTTTGTGATTATTAATCAAAACAGTTTTGCGTTCCAGTGGAGGGAATGTTAAGAAATGATGTGCACTGACTCAATATGCCAGTTTTTACTGCAATGCATAAAAGTGGTTGGCATTGGTTTAGGAGGCCCTGGGTGTGAACTTCAGCTTCTCAAGTCTCCCTGGAGATAGTTGGGGGATCCTAGTTTCCTCATTATCAAAATAAAAACATTAATACCTACTAGTCAAGTCATAAATAAAATCAGAATTAATACACATCAAACTCCCAGCGATGTGAGTGCAGTAAAACAACCATGAAACAGTGACAATAGCTTTTTGTGGATTAGTTCTCATGACCCTTCTTTCTCACCACTAAATTTAAGTGAAATTTTATAATCTATAAAGTATGTCCAAAGTAGCCTGGAAGAAAATTTAGAGTTCATGATTTAATTTCATAATATTATTTAATATGCTGGATGTCAATTATGTCTAAATACCAAATCTAATAACTGTAATTTCAATAACTTTTTTATAATCCAAGTGTCATAGCACACTGCCCAAAGCTTTTCAAGGCCTCTTACCTATTTTAGAATATCATATTCTATCAAATGAATGACAGTGATCCCAGTTATATATGATTTCTTTCATTAATGGTTATTCCTAATTAAAGTCTGGGATTAACTGTAAAGAATATCTAAAAACTACACAAAATTAAAATATACTTATTTATTCATGACTGTCATTTAAAAATAATTAAGCAATAAACTTTTTATTAAATTAAAACAAAAGTGAAATAGAATTATAGGAGTATAAAAATTCTCTGATAATTTGAATCAAGTGCAGACATATTTGGGGAAAGTGAATAATTTTAGGAAAGTTTTAATGGGAGTCTTATTAAAAGCTCCTTTAAGAATAAGTTTTAGTTCCTTTAAAACACAAAACAAATAAAGAAAAACCATAAAGCATTTCATTTGTGTTTTGAATTCAATTACTATGGCTTAGTAAACTATTTGGCCAACACATAATACAAAGTGAGTTACAGATACAAATTGTTTATGTTCCTGTGTGTTCTTGAAATGATATTGACCATGTGAGTCTGTTTGTAAATTAATTTGTAAAACTTTACTTAGAGCATATTAGTTATTCTTGCCTTTGCTGCTGTCAGTTGAAACTAATTAGAAAATAGAAGGGTTTGTTGAGTTTTGTGATCCCATTTTGAAATTATATTTCTATCTGCCATTGACCTTGGTTTTGAACAGTTGACTATTTCCCCAAGTAAGTTGAGAGGAGAGGAAGTAAAGCTTTTCTCAGTTCCTTTTGCATTTGGAGTCAAAGTAATTAATTTTCAACCACTTTCCCCAAAAGACAATCCAAAACACATTTTTCACATAGCTTCTTTTAAAAGCTGAGTGCTTTATGCAATTTGACTGTATGAATAAAATTTGCAAGTGTAAGTAAAAAGCTTTTTAAATGTAGCATGGGATATTTCAATTGGAATTATAGCTGATTAAGTAATTTAGAATATTTAGAGTGATTCTACACTTCATAGCTTCTGGAATGTCTAGACAACACAAGGAACATGAATATTTTATCACGTGGCGGTCCAAGAGCTGTTCTCCATTTGAATGTAGAAGAAAAATGACACAAACCTGAGAAGAATGAGGAAGAAAAGTATATTAATGGGATTGCAAAACTAAATTATTAATTGAAATTAAAAACAAGAGTATAATCATTCTCAAGCTATGCATATGCAAATTCCAATTTGCAAATACTGTACTCCAGTAGGAACACTTCACTCTTTCCAATTTCTCTACCGTAGTGATTGGTTTGGTGATGCCTTTGAATGAGGACACAGGCATAATAAGATCAAGCTGCTTTTTTCATGTAGGTTTAGTAATTAAATTATTCATTTCTAGGGAATTTAACCTGCTTTCTTTCAGTGAAATCTTAAATCCTGCTGGGATATGTGTTTCTTACTATTCTAATTATTCTAATTAGTGTTTAAAGTAAATTTTGCTATAGGTTTGGGGATGCAAATCTCAACTTTTCTATACCTCAGTTACCTCATTTGTAAAACAAATGGTTTAATTAGATGATTGTGAAATCTCTTATATACTTAAAATGTTGCTATTTTTATTAACTGCAATAATTTCAGGTCAAGTTGATATTTGAGTTAATCTGGGCACTTATTTCTACATTGTTCCCATGTGAACATTCATTCTGAAGTCTTAATAGCCTGTTGCTTAATATTTTTCAAGCACCACCCTTTTATAGGTCGGAGACAGGCACTATATGCAAATAGAAACTGGGTAATCAACCTTGGCCCCTGCATCACTAGTTATTGCAGTGATAAATTTATTAGAGTTAATTCTTTATTGAGGAGAAGCTGCTCTTAAAATTTTGATTGTAGTAGTTGAATGGAACTGTAGGTGGTCTCTCTAAAGGGAGACCTGAGGCCCCGGAGAGCATCAACCTTCCTTTAAAGAAAGAAAAGGAGACAGCCTGGGGGGATGAACAGCAGTTTACTCCTCTGACACTGTTGGACAATCACAAAGAAAAGAAGGCTTTTATACATGTAGGAAAGCAGCTTAGTTATTCTGGCTATTGTCTTTCTGATTTTAACATCCGGTGATAACAAGTGACTTTAAGTGACTCATAAAAGCTACAGGCGAATTTACAAGTCCCTCATTTCCGTTCACCAATCCCGGACATCTAAGAGCACACCACAGCCCTCTTCTTATCAGATGGTATCAAGAAAGCAGGGTGACTTCAGCAGAAATCAAGCCCACCGGCCCACCGCAAACATCACAGATGTAAATAGTGAATTGTGGGCCAGGGATTTAGCTCAGTGGTTTCGCCACCTGCTGCACAAGCACAAGGACCCAAGTTTGATCCCCAGTACAAAGAAAAAAAGAAAAAAAAATAGTGAATCGTATCTCTCTCACCACCTGTAGAGTCATTGGGTCGCGGTTCTCTGATCCCGGACGATGGTAAATAAGAAAACCAGGAAAACTTGTTGTTCTCCCATGAACTTTTACAAACTCTCTTAAAGTTTCCTGGCATTCTTTTAACAAACAGACTTGTGGAATTTTCCAGAAATGATTTCTTAATTTTCTCAGTTAACAAACTTCTTGTGATCAATTCTTACAACTAGATAACTAAATTCTACAATTTCCCACATGGAACTTTGGCCTAATTTGATGTATCTATCAATTTCTTTTAAAAGTATTAACATAATCTTTTCATGCAGAGGTTTTTGGTCAAGAGGCAGAGACTCAAGTGTCATTAAGCTGAGTGCTCATCAACTAGGGATACAAATAAAAATAAATTTTATGTATCCACCTAGTGAAGTAAAAAAGTCTCAAATTTCTTTCAGCCATACCTGTATACCTAGATAATATTTTTAGTCAAAAGTATCAATATCTGATATGTATCTTTGTTTCTGAGATCTAGAATTTTCATCTGTAGGTTTCTCAGGAACTAGTGCAGCACTTTGCACATAGCAAATGATAACTGTTAATAAAGGCACGGATGTTTGTACTGAGATGATAGATGAAGAGTAGGTGTTCTTGACAATATTTGTGATAATGATGTCACCAAAGTCAGTGATGAGGCTGATAACAGTGATGGTAAGGATATTAAAGTAGCAATGCTGAAATTTCTTACTTTAATTGTATGTAGAAAAGTAGCTCTTTATACTCTACACTATAAATATATAGACAGACAATAGACACACACACATTATTTTTCTGTTTATTCTGATTACAACTTAAGACTTTCTGCAAATAAAAAATACACTATCAAAGAGAAGTTTGGAAGTACTCAAACATTAAATAAGATAATTTGTTTGCTAATGCAGTTCAATGCATCCCTTGAAATATACATGTTCTTTGCATTTATTTCGATAATCCCTTTATGTTTCAGAGCGAGTGCACATGTGCGTGTGTGTACTCTATGGGGAAAGTTAACAAACTAAAAAGATGTGTGTCATATCTGATAATTTGGACCAGATGACTGATAAGCTTTCTTCTAACATTGATGCTCTATTTTTATTTGTTTCCGCTGTTTCCTTGTTTTTGTTAAGATTACTATATTACTGCTGACTATCATATTTGACCATTAAAATGGCCACTTTTACTTAGTATATAAAACATTTGTTATTTTTGAAAATTTTAAGAGATCTGAAAAGTCTGGACGTGGTGTTGTGTGTGTTTGTGTGTGTGAACAATACTGTGTACATTATACACCCATGGACAAAAGGCCTTACAGGCAAACCTTTACAACAATCCCAGGTTGTTAGCAGATACAATTTTACAAGTTAAGGAAAAGATTCAGAAAGTTTTAGTAAGTTGTTCAAGATCACATGATCAGTAAGTAACATTACTGGTCAAATTCTGGTGTGTAGGACTGCAAATCCCATACTCTTTATGACTGACATTTTATTTTATAATAATTATAAAAACAAAAATGTTACTTAATAGACTTCACTTGTCCTTGGTTCAAAAATATGCTACTACAAGTGCTGAGTCTACAGAACACTGAAATCTTATTAAGAATACATTTTATGTAAATTAGTGTATTTTCAAAATAATGGAAATTTGCTCCTCTACTATTCATGATGACTAAATAATAATTTGGCTGTTTAGAATGATAAATATATTATAAAATATGTAACTCCCATCTTTCTCAAAAAATATACAAAAATAATTCATTCTTATTTTGTTTTTTCTTTTTCTGTTCAGATTCTTTGTCGTAGCTCTTAATTGCTGACTTTTGCTGTGATATTTCCTGTGGCATTTTCTGTGGTATTTCCTCAAAGACTTTAAAGACTACTTTTTCACTAGTGGGGCCCAGGCGCTTACCACTGTGCTGTATAGGGTAATGGTTAAGAGATCAGTTTTGGGATAAATCCATAGTTTGTTAATTCAAGTCATAGCTCTTCTTCATGCTAGCTTAGTAATAGTTTTCTAAATTTCAGCTAATTGCAAGATTGTTTGGAAAATCAGTCCCCAGTGCTTTACAAACAGTAAAATTTCATGAATGACAAACTAGTCAATACTACCTTCTTAAAAGTTTTTTATTTTATTCATTTAATAAATAAATGTACCAGGTATTCCATTTTCTCGATTTCTGACAGTAGCAAATTTTCTCACTTTAATTGCACATTTCTAATGGGCTTTGTTCCAGGAATATAACTACCAGAGCATGATGTATATGCTATATATGTATATCATATATATGTATATATGCGTATATATGTATATCATATATATATGTATATGTATGTGCGTGTGTGTATATATATATATATATATATATATATATAAAACTAAATATATTTGAGATTCCTTATGTTATGTAAATGATCAAACACTGTCAGGCAGGAGCCCAAGTTGAAACCACGAATGACAGTTGGTGACATTTTGGAGAAGCTGAGAAGCCCTTTAGAAATCTAGCTTTGTGGCATACCCTTCCTTCTTTTTTCCTAAACTGATTATAAATCTGGCCAGGGAATAACCCTTCAGCAGGAGAACTGAAGATCGAAGGTTTGAGGGTGTCGTGCTGTGGTAATGGCATGGCAATGTGCACAATAGGGGTAAAGAATTCAGGAAAGGCAGAGCTCAAAGATGTGGGGTTCATGCTGAATTTCTGTCAAAGGCCCATGTACAAAGCAGCATCGGAGCTTTTGTGATTTGAATTGGAAGCTACTGGAGCCAGGAGCCAGACTCTGTTAGCAGCTGTCTCATTTCTAGAACTGCCCTCTAATCAGACAGATTTCACCACTTACAGTTAACTTCATGAAATTATCTCTCAGCGACAAAATAGATTATAGTGAAATTTTGATCAGTCGATTTTATTCTTAGTTTCCTTACCTTCAAAAGATAGTAGTTTTCCATAAATATGACACTAAAAATAAGATGGAGTTGGGGATTTTACACAGTAAAAATAACTTTCATGAGACATTAGCCAAATGAAATGTGCAGACATTTTTTTTAGATTCTGACTTTTCCAAACTAACTGGAAAATAATAACCTGCTCCTCCTCCTTGTGAAGAAAAAAGACAAAATTGAAAACCAAAACTGATTATTGGTAAAATAAATAGGTCATTGTTGATTTTCCTGGATCTGATAATTACATTGCAGCCATTTCTAAAGTCGTTGACAGTTAGAGAAAAATACTGAAACATTCATAGAGAAAAGGTATGATGCTAGGGTTGCTTCAGGGTATATCAGGTAGGGGTACAATGGCCACTGGGACAAATAAGACAAAATGGACAAAATGTGGGTAAGTGTTACAAGTGGGAGATGGATTCATGGGCCTTTATTTCACTATTTCCCCACTTAATATATTTTTGAAAATTGTCATAATACAAAATCCCACTAATTTAAATTATAATTCATGTGAGGATATTTTTCTGACCTAAATCTGTCTGGCTTACTTGAAATTTGGCAGACATAACTTGTAAGATGTGTAGAAAGGAAATCTTAGGGATAATTAAAGAAAAATACGCATCCAAATTGAAAATGAGTTAAAAGTAAAAATGTTAATAAAATGTACTAACATTTTAAGATTTTCATTTTGTTTTCCTGTTTTCTTTTAAATATGCCATAGAATTGCTTATTGTGTTTTCCTTGATTTCATTGCTTTTAAAAACCAAATTAGTTCTCAGCTATTGGGAAATTTTACAACTGCCAAATTGCAGATAAAGTGCTGGCTTGCACTTGAATAGATATTTTGTTCCTGGAATAATTAGAGAAAACTGAACTATATTTGCTATAAGATGATTTTTGCAAGGTTTATATGTTTCAAATATGTCAAATAGGCAGTTTTGAAATTTTGATGGTAGGCAAATGGTGACAAGACAGGAAAGTCAGCTATACAGAAGCCTGAAAGTCGATGTCATGAATTTAGTCAGAGAGCTTCTTTTATGGATTGACAGAAGTACCATAGAAGAAAAAGCTAGCCAGAAGATAAGGTCAAATCCTGTTAATTGTGGTGAATTTATGGTAGACCCAGATTCCTGGAGCTCCTAAGTTATAGGATAAATAAGTACTACTACCATTGTCAAATGTGAACTTTTAAATAACATCTTTTATTTTCTAGTTATTGCAAAGCAATATGTTTATTTTCAGAGCTAGAATGATCCTACTGTACTCTAAGAGTTGCTGACCTAGCATTTCTGGGTGTTTAGCTTGAGGGCAGAATTGGCCCCAGAAACAGGTGGAGCCAGGCTCCACAGGGAATTTTTAAGAGCTCCCAGGTAATTACTATACAATTTACATGATTCACCTTCATCACAGTGATGAAAACTGTAAGCATTTCATCATGAGTTAATAGTTTACCACCACTGTACTATAGCAGTAACCATGAGTGTTTAGAGTCTGATATGTAGAAAATACAAAAATTTCCAAGATATTGATGAAAATTTCCATTATTATTATGTCAGGGAATACAGTGAACTTTTCTAGTGATAATTAACATTTTCAAAGTAAATAGTGCATTGATTTGATGTGGGAGTGATTTAAAAGCTCTGGTGTTTCTGGTATTAAAAGCTTCTGGTGTTTCTGAGAATAAATTTTGATAACACTAAGCTTTTATTTATATATTTTTTAGAAAATTGGAGTTTTAATTGAAGACCTTGTCACTTTTTTCAAATGAGAAAGGTTTTAAACTCTTGAGATAGGCATGTGCACAATACAGTCTTGCAGCTATATATACAGTAAGTACTTCTGCAGAGAAGAGCATAGAGGCAGCAGAGTTCTGTAGGTATTAGTGATTTAAAAGAGAAGCCTTTTTGTATTTGTGCGTAAATGAAACAAGATTGACAAAATCTTTCTAAAATAATGCTCAAAATACTCATGTGGATAAAATTATAAGGCAAATTTTACAGGAATCTAGCCAAACTTTTTGATAGCTTATGTCACCAACAGTAATTTTTTATGCTTTCACACATAACCAAGTGTAGTTGTAAACTTATCTCCGATTTGAATCTTATTTCCACTCTGTTAGTTTGAGCGCATGTGCTTTCCACTGTGCTGTGTTGGGGAATAAAACGCAAGCTGAGCAAACAGGGGTGGCTTCTTACAAAATTTTGAACAGAGCAGCCAACCAGCTGAGAGTGTAATATAGTCATCAAAATAAAGCATAGAATAGAAAAAAAGAAGTGTAGATTTTGCAAAAGAAGTAACAGGCATGTTGAGCTTCAGCCTGAGATCTAAAAGGAATTTATCATATTTTTCCATTCATTTTTCTGCCCAGACACCTTCTGTGTAAAACTATTTCTTTTGTGATGGAGTTTTTTTTCGTGGACCAAAAAAGCCTTAACATTTTAGTACGCTGGCACTGTTTTTAATGTAAGCTCTAGAATCACCACTCCCCAAAGAGGCCTGGGGCTCTCCTTTGCCCTACTAAATTTGAACTCTTCTGCCCTAAAAGTTTTAATCACATGAGAACTTTTCTTCTGCCATGACCTTTTAGCCATTTTAATGTTCACTACTCACCATCATCCAGGAAGTGGTTGGATTGTTTTCCTTCCCAGTTCCTCAGTTAGAGGATGAGTTTAGTTTTCCCCTCTCAGATCAGCAAGACACTGCATTGGAATGCTCTGAGAAGGATTTTCTTCTGAGAGCCAAAGACAAAAACAGAGGTGAAACTCTTCTTAGTTTGCATACATTAATTCTCTTTTTTACAGTACTGAGTCTTGAACCTAGGACTTTCCCACAGAGCCACATCCCCAGGCTTATTTTTATTATTTTACTTTTAAGACAGGGTCTTGCTAAGTCACTAAATTGCTCAGCTGGCCTCAGATTTACAAGCTTTTTGTCTCAGCCTCCTAGAGTGCTGGGATTACAGCCCTGGGCCAACACATTGGGCTTCCACTGATTTGGTCATTTTTATCCTGATCACGAAATAACAGTAATCATGCCTATATTTATTTTATTATCCTCATTTAAAGTTACTAATTTCCAAGTTGGTGAGCCATTACACAACTATTACTAGTTAGTCTATTATTTCATTATTTCAATGGCGTGAAAATTAAATGTCACTAAATGGTTCAGATATTGTTACGAAAAATTATTCATTCCCTCATTAAAAACGGAAAGGCTAACTCAATTCAAGACTATGGATATGGCTATAGGAACCATTGCAATGGAGTTTTTTAGTAGAAGAAAAGGATTAAGACCAATTCCCAATACAACAAAGAAAAGTGTGAAGTTATAGAACATTAAATTCTTGTGTATTTGTATGCTAAAGAACTGTACAAACTTACAGGCACGCGCCCATCTTGGTACAGTGTGCTGCACTCCTGGTAACCCCTGTGCCCTGTACTGTTTAACATAATGACACTCTTGGAGGGGCTGTGGGTCGGTATTGACCATCCTACAGTCTGGCTGTGCTCATGCTCAGGAGTTTTGTTACGCCTTCCAAAGCACTCTGTCATCGCTTATTGATTTGTCTTTAGGATGGTTGGATTAAGTCAAGGGACAAAGGCTTAAGAGTTGGATGAATTAAACCAAAAGAAAATGTGTTTCACAGGGTTTGATGTAGAATACGAAAAAATAGTTATTAAAACTTAGTCATATGGGGCTGGGGATTTAGGTCAGTGGTTCCGGCGCCTGCCTCGCAAGCATAAGGTCCTGAGTTCAATCCCTGGTACCAAAAAAAAACACACTTAGTCGTGTGAAAACTTACACCATGCAAACCTTCCTCACAAGTGGAATCCTTCTTCTCTATATTGACTGGACATGATATAAAAATTAAGATATAAAATAAACTGGTTTTTCTACAAAGAAGAGTAGATAGACACAATGCTTTATGTCACTCTGACTTTGCTTGCTTCTAGTGGGCAAATGAACTAATACAAAATTTTAAATTTCGGATAAGCTTTCTATCAATATTATCTAAGTTAAAATTTTTCTCTGTATACTTTAAGAAGGCATTTAAGTGATATTTTAAAAGTCAAAATTATAGATTTCCTGAAAACACAGGTTAGAATATCCCGGAACATTGCCCATAAAGACTTGCATTGAACAATGGGTTTAAACAACTAAGATATCAATAATCTGCATAGAAAGATATACCCCAAGTGCCTGGTTGTTGGTTCAGAATCAATTGGATTGGTAAATTTAATGCCTTTTTATGAGTACAATAAAGATAAGCTGTAACTTCAATAAACACAAATATAGTTACCTTTTTAACTCCCAACATTTAACTGTTACTCATATATCATACAATAAAATCATCTAACATTTTGAATTAATAAAGTCTCTTCTAGAATAAAATGTATGAAAAATAAAAGGCTCAGAAATTGTTTCATGTATAAAAATAGATTATTTGTAGAGGTAGGGACATTTTGCATGTTTCCTTTTATCTTGGTGGGTTCTCTTTTCCTCCTTTTATGGCTTCTTGTACCACATAGACTTTTTGGAAAATTGATTTTTTAGCAAAAGTTAAAAATAGTATCTTTAGCGTCTATTATGTTTAAGAAGGGAAATAATCACTTAAAATGGTGCTTCCCCTAAGAAACTACTTGGTGTTTAAAGTCTACTGTTATACTTGAGAGCAAAGTGCTTTTAAAATCTAAATGCATATCTTCAGAGAAAGAGAAGGAACTTGAAGTTAAGGTGGAGAGAATGCTTTATCTCTGCTTGTAAAGCAAGAAACAGAAGAATGGTAGCTAAATATGCTAAAAGACATAATCAGACCAGATATATGAGGTCAAATCTAGTTGTTAAAATAATAGGATGGCCTGGCCATTACCTTGATGTATCAGAATGCAGATCAATGTGAAAGGTTAGTTTTTAAAAAGAAGACATAATCATGATTTTCTTACACAAACACAAAATATCCACATGCTAAACATTCTGTTTAACTTCCAGTTAAGTAAAATGGTACACAGTAAGATTGCAATGGTCCAAAGAGAATTCAAATAACCAGTTTTTTTTTGTTTTTTGTTTTTTGAGACAGGGTCTCTCTCTACGTAGTTCAGACTGGCCCCAACTGTGTACTGTAGGCTGGCCTCCCTCTCTCTGGGGTCCTCCTGTCTCAGCCTCCTGAATGCTGGGATTATAGGTGTGGACCACCACACCCAGCTTCCAAATAACCACATTGTAGATAGTTGTGTTAGATTTCCATTTCTCTGACAAAATATCTGAGAATAACAAGTTCTAGGAAGCAGGATTTATTTTGGTTCATGGTTGCAGGGCTTTTGGTCCATGATCCACTGGGTTTAGTTTTTTCTGGGCCTGCAGTGAGGGAGAATGTCATAGTCAAAGGGCATAGTGGAGCTCACCTACCTTGTGGCCACGCCCCTGGGAGTGACATGCCTCATCAAATTAGGCCCACCTCCTATCAGACCCATTGAGCTAGCACTCTGAAGTGGATCAGTCCATTGATGAGGTCAGAGCCCTCTCTATCCAACCACTTCCCCAAACCAGCAGTTGACCATCTAGTCCTTTAGATAAGGTCTTTGGGGGGCATTTTAGTTTCCAACCACAACAGTGACAGATGAATTAGACAGAGAGCTTGGTGAATAGATTAGATAGGTAGATAGATAGAGAGATAGATAGAGAGATAGAGAGATAGAGACATTCTGCAAGTGAATGCAAAATAAGTCTGCTTACTAGACAAAAATCATTGCATTATACCATAGCCCTCATGAACACATGACCCAGTGTGGTAGACAACCTCTTACAAAAAAACAAATTAATAAAAGAAATAAAATCAGTCAACTTTAAGTCCCTATTAAATCTGTCAGATTTTCTCTACATTGTATCTTTGGCCATTCCCAACACTGTGTAAGAAAAGACTTACTGCTTTGAAATAAATTAAAACAATTAAAGACAATGTGGCAACAAGGGAGTTTATATGTAATTCTTAAAATTTCTGAGGGAGAAGATGGGATTACAAACATATTAGTTTAGTAATAAACTAATAATCTAATAATACATAGGAAATCAGGCCACTATGCAAGTGTTCTTGATTCTGCATGCTATAAAATCTTATTACACATACTTATAATTTATATTTGGTATGAAAATGTAACATCCTTGTCGTGCAACTTTTTCTAATAAAAGCTGTTTCTAATTTAAATTTTCAATTCCCCATATTAATGAAGAGTTAAATTATAGTTAAAATAGTATACTCCCTGGTTAAATAGGGCAAGATTCAACACTTCACTCTCCCACCTTCTGCCTGTTTCTACTCTCACTACTCTCATCTCAGGATTATTACAACAAATTACAAACTTAAACTACTGGCAATGTGCAAAAGAGCATATTCTACGGCTTTATTTACTTGACAAGATGCAAAAATATAAAATTAATGGCTGTATCATTAACAGTTATGGTCTGAACACTTTCAATTTGCAGATAATAATTTGTGAAGAGTCCTAAAGACAAGAAAAAAAATCAGTTTTTGTCTTTTTTTTTTTTTTATCTGAAAAAGCTCCTGCATAAATGCATTTGGTTTGTTTTGGATATCAGTAAATGCAGTGGCTTACATTGAAATGAGCATGTCTTTTCATGGTATACTTGAGAGATTTAGGCAGAAAATTAAAGAAAGTTGAATTTTACTTTATTTAATGACTTTCCAAAATGATTAAAGAAAGAGTAAGTTATGCTTTACTGCATAGTGTAGTTGCTATAATAAGGTTTTGCTGTAATTTATTTTGGCACTTAGTAAAGGTATGCTCACATCTGCATTATAATAGAAAATTTTAAAGATACATTTGAAAACAAATAGCCCAAACACCAATAATGCAAAAACTGAAAACAAACTTTTCTCACTTTTGGGGTGCATTTTAAAAATAGATTGAATTTGTTGCCTCTAACTCAGGATATTTTAAAAAGATCTAATCCCCTGAAATTGTTATATTGTATGTAAATGATTAAAACAATTCACTGCATGTATCTGGTTTGGTAGACATATAAATTTGTTTTCATGACTTCTAGGAAATATTTTAACAAAGATCATTTACAAGACTAAGCAATTTGGTATTCAGGAATTATTTAAAGTAATGATACTTTATCTGGGTGTCATCATTTTCTTTTACTGGACAAAGAACTGGACTGGGATCACCAGCTTATTTTTGCAGGCCAAAAAATCAGTGTAGCTTTGTGTGTACTATTATGTATATCCCTGTGTTCATTCCCAAAACTCAGCATGTCACAAGCAGCCTACACTGTTTGCAGAGGAACCACCACAGGATGTTAGTAAACTTGATTTGAGGTGTAAAATATGAGTCAGAAGTTTAAAAATGTGTATGTTTATATTCACACAATAAGTAATTTGATTTCATGTGGTTCTGAATTTTTGAAAGTTATCCTCATAAATTATTTTTAAAAATTTTAATCCATATATTGTTAAGTCCCACAAAGTTTTTATTCAATGAAATGTTTTAAAAATGATTTGTTATCCATTGTATTTTTTATAATAAACACAAGTTGATTTCTGCTCTGGATGAGTTCTTCCTATAAAGTTAAAATTTGGGTGGATTCTGCATGGAAACCTAATGTACAATTAAAGATAAGTACAAAATGAAAGAAAGATGTCACTATAAAGGTCTTTGGATGAGTACTTCCAGATCTGTGAGAAGGTAATTTACCACGAGCAAGTAATTTTTAAAAGTTTCATAACATTTCAATTATTGGGGAGCCATAACTTTTAGTTTGACAAGATAGGCAGTAAATGTTTAGGAATGTTTAGAATGTAAATTGAAAACTATCCCTGAACCATATCAAGTTGATATTTTTCTAATGAAACTATTATTAGAATAATCTGAAAAAAATCCCTGGATTTAAAACCTCATCTATCTCATCTAAAGGAGGAGGAAAAAAATTAGAAAAAGAGAAGAGAGTCACAAAGTGAAAAGAATCAAACTACCACCAGGAAAAATCCAAATGGTTACCATAAAGTATTTAACCACCACAACCTTATGATTCTTAGTCTGTATTAAATGCTATCACCATTTATTTTTTTAAATACCCTTTTTAAAATTGTATACCCTTTAGATCATGGTCATTACTTTTATGACCTGAATTCCATGTGTCAGGAATATCAACCAATTGGCACCTATCTTTTTTTAAAGATAGTTTTAAAAACAAATGACTATGATATTGTAATACTTTGTTCTCTCTCTCCTCCTCTTTCTATTTTTTTTTTATTTTTGTTTCTGCTCTTGGCTGGTTGGTGATTTGTTTGCTTCTCCTGGTTCCTGTTGATCAGTGGTGTTTGGCCAGTTTGTATTTTTCCAGACATCGCTCCACGATGTTGTTGAGGTGTATGATGGGCCAACTCAGCAATCTCCTCTGTTATCTTCCCTCTCAGGATCCCACTCAGGTATCCTTTCATAGATCTGCCATGCATCAGTTATTGATTAAAGCCTGACTTACTAGTATTGTAGAGAAAGTTGAGATTTATGTCATCAATACTGGAAGTAAAGTAAACTGAAAATAGACTTTCTTTTTTTGAAGAAGAGAAGCACAATTTACCAGTAACTCAGAAGCTAGAGAAAAACATAACTGACTATGTTCTGGGATTGTAATCAAGTAAATATAATATTTAATCACAATCTGGGGTATTTAATGTGATATAAAATATTTAAGGATGGATTCTTTGAAGGATGAGACAGTGTATATGAGTATGTAATTGAAACCTTCTGGTAAAAAGATTGCAATTAAACGAAACCCAAAGAAAATATATCGTTAGCTGCAGGATATATTAAAGTAATTTGATGGAACATAGATTGCCATTGTCAAATGAGACTGTTAGATAATATAATTTGTTAGGATTACTGAATGAAAATTATTTATGATATCTTAGTGTTTGTTTTGTTGAGTAGGAGAATCACTTCCACTGAGTTCAGGTAATCAGATCACAATTCGATTTACTTCAGTTGGACCAATAACAGCTAAGGGATTTCACTTTGTTTACCAAGGTAAGTGGCCCCGTAGTCTAGCAGCACACTAAGGAATGATATCAGTTTCCATGCTTTGTTCAGTTATTGAACAACGCAAACCTCATTACCGTAGAGGAGGGATACAAGTTCTGTGTCCTTCCTCCCCGTCGCTAGAACATTGTTGCTTTAACCAAAGTAAAAAATGATATATTGCTTCCATCATCGTCAATGTAGATGAATTTTCTTCCTTTCCAACATACTGTTTTCAAAACATCTGTGTTTTTCTGACAATTCTTCACTCTGTATTTTCTATTTTCCTCATAGTCTAGCACTCTAAATTAAAACTGTACCGATTCTTATTTTGATATATTTATATATCCCAAAGAAATCATTGCTTCATTCTAAAATTGTACTTTCTTATTATCTCAGGAGAATTGAAACTTCCCTCATAGTTATTAAAGATTTTGCACAATTAGAAGTTTATTTTGCTTTTTATAGTTTGTCACATTATTATTCAGTAAGAGCAATTGTTTGAACTATTTTATTTGAATTATGTAATCATATGGCAGTTCTTCTCAAATGTACCTTGAATTTTATACTCAAGAAATGTATAAACCTTTGTGATTTTATATTCTTATTAAACTTCCTTACTCCTTTGATCAGTTCCATGCAATATTACACTGTTTTCTTTTCAGTAGCACTTTCCCCTATAAACAATTTATGCTATTATGAATTTTAAAAGGCACTGTAAATTTTTTCTTACACTTACTCAAATCTCATAAAAGAAATTCATCAATTTGGAATTCATTGTATCTTTTTTTGGCTGTTGTCAATCTCTTTAATCACATTTGTATGAGTTTTAAAAAGAAAAAACATCCTGTTATCATTCTATTTAACTAAATTGAAAAGGCACAATTGAAGAACATACAAAATTTAAAAAGTAATTTCAAATTTGATATTTTATGATTAGTAAAAATAAAAATTTTATTGTTGTTAATCTGTCTTATACTTTACTTTGAATGTAATTATTGTCATCAGTAACAAACATGTTTTGAAAACTAAGTTTGTAAATATGCTATGAAATAAATTGTTTACTTTCTTCAAATTATGTTGTTAAGGTCTAAATACTGAAAAAAAATGTAAAATTATTTTATATACCCTGACACATATGATTTTAACATAGTATCTCAAGTTCTAAAAAATTGAATATTGATCCCATAGTGGCAATATCTAACTAAAATTACTTTGTGTATTAGTAAGATTTTGGTAAAAAATATAGAAAAATTAATTGATATTGTTTATAGATTTAAAAGTAAAACATTTCTATTAAAAAATCTTGATGACAATGGCAGTAATCTTTTAAAATTGTATTTTGGTTTGTATGAGATTTAAAACTTTTAGAATTGTATTCAAATTATTAATTCAGATTCTGGCAAAAAGTGAATTTCTTTGAAACCTTATTAGTTACATTTTGAAATCTGTGGTTACATAATAAATAGGAAATTAAAACTAACAATTATTTCTACACAGCTGTTCCTAGAACGAGCTCTACACAATGCAGTTCCGTGCCTGAACCAAGATTTGGAAAAAGAATTGGCAATGAATTTGCAGTTGGTTCGTTGGTTCTTTTTGAATGTAATCCAGGATATATTCTCCATGGATCCATAGCAATTAGGTGTGATACAGTGCCTAATTCTTTGGCCCAGTGGAATGATTCCTTACCTACATGTATCGGTAAGTATACAACTCTGTTTACTCTGTAATTGTGTAATTTGTTCTTCAAATTTTCAAATGTATTTCTTTTTAAATTGTCTGATAAAATTGCAGGTATTTATTGTAGACAACATCATGTTTTGAAGTATATGTACATTATGGAGCTGTTAAAGCTAGCTAATTACTGTATGCATTATTTCGTATAGTTATCATAGATTTTTGTGGCTAGAATCCTTTATATATATTCTCAACACTTTTTGAAAATAAAATATTACATCACCAAATATAGTTACCATGCTGTAGAATAGATCTCCTGAATTTATTCCTCTTATCAAACTAAGTTTTTATCTTTTAACCAACATATACCAACCATTTACCCCACATTCTTGTATCACCATTTTTTTGTCTATTTCTGTGAGTTCAATTTTTTAAGATTCCAAATATAAGTGAGGTCATGTCTTTCTGTGCCTGGCTTATATCATTTAACATAACGTCTTTTGTGTTCATCCATGTTGCAAATGGCAGAATTTCTTTTTTTGTCACTGAATAATATCTCATTGGGTGTATGTACTAATTTTTTATGTCTTCATCATCCAATGGACACTTTGTTTGTTTCTATTTTTGGCTATTTTGAATAGTGCTGCAATAAACATGGAACTGGAGATGTCTCTTCCACATATTGATTTCATTTTCTTTGGACATATATCCAAAGTGGAATTGCTGATGATATGGTTTTTCTGTATTCATTTTTTTATATGTAATGACTGTATTAATCATTTTTTACATAGATTAATCATTCTTGAATGTACAAGCTCCAGAAAAGCAGTTGTATCTGAAATTTCCATGAAATTTTGATGTACAAACATTTCCACCAAATTTTCATTTTTATATACAAATAGACTAAACAGTTAAAAACAAGAAAAATGTGAGCCATTAAATTATTGAATAACACCTACACGTAAAGAGGTGGAACTCTGATAAAGTACTTTTGATTTCCATTTGACTTCTTTTTATTTTAATTTTTTGTGGGACCTTTATGCTATTTACCCCAATGGCTGTACTAATTTACATTCTCAATACATTGCAAGAGTTCCTTTTTCTTCACATCTTCAATAACACTCATTATCTTTTGACTTTTTGATAACAGCCATTTTCAGTGGAATGAAAGGGTATCTCACCATTGTTTTGATTCACATTTCTCTGGTGTTTATTGATGTTGAAAATATTTTATACCTTTTAGCCATTTGTATGTCTTCTTTTTTCTTTTTGGGGGATTGAACTTGGGTCCTTGTGCTTGTGCAGCAGGCAGTGCAACCACTGAGCTAAATCCCCGGCCTGCATGTCTTCTTTTGATAAAGGTCTTTTAAAATCTGTTACCCGTTTATAAATTGGATCACTGCTTTGCCATTGAGGTTTTTGAGTGTCTTATATATTCTGGGTATTAACATCTTATCAGTTATATAATTTTCAAGTATTTTCTCCCATTGTAGGATGTCTCTTCACTTTGGTGACTGTTTCCTTTACTGAACAGAAGCTTTTTAGTTTGATGCATTACCATCTCTCTGTTTGCTTTTGTTTCTTCTACAAAAATTTCCTACTATTTATTCTATTATCTTGAAGCATTTATGGCCTTTTCTTCTAGTGGTGTCATTGTTTGGGAGCTTACATCTAAGTGTTTTCCATTTTGAATTGATTTTTATGACTGGTTAGACATAAGGTTCTAGTGACATTCTTCTCCATGTATATACCAAATTTGCCATGTATCATTATATTTTTAAAATTTAGTTTTATTGGTGCATGTTTGTAGTACATTCCTCCTGGGAGGTTGATACACATACATAACACACCTAAATCCTTTTTTCATTCCTTTCCCCTCTCTTATGTACCCCCCCCCCCAATATTTTGGTTCCCCTTCCCTTTTGCAAAGGATCTGTCTCCCTATTTCCTATTATCTGTCTTTTATTTTGGTCTTTATTTATATTTGGGGTTTCTCATATAAGAGAAACTAATCATTTACTGAAAAGACTGCCCTTTCTCTAATGTATATTTTAGCACCTTCATTGAAAATAAATTGGCTACAGATAAATAACTTCTTAGTTTTCTATTCTGTTACATGGTCTGTGTGTCTATGTTTATCCTAGTACCATGCTGTTTTGATTGCTATGGCTTTGTAATCTGTTCTGAAGTAATATTCTTGTTTGAGATGGCTTTGGCTGTTTACATATTGTGTGTGGGGGTAGTTTTATCAAATTTTAGGATCTTTTCTAGATCTGTGAAAAAGGCATTGACATTTTGACATGGTTTGCATTGAATCAGATAATGGCTTTGGATGGTATGGATGTTTTCACAGTTGACTGTTACAACTCATGAATATGACACATCATTCCATTTTTTGTTGGTTTGTGTTTGGTCCTCTTCAGTTTCTTTCATTAACATTTTTTTAGTTTTAATTGTAGGTATATTTTGGCTTTATTTTAAAATTTATTCCAGGTATTTTTTCATAGCTATTGTGAATAAGAATGATTTATTGACTTACAGTTGCTATTATTATATAGCAATGCTATTGATTTTTGTATGTTGATTTTGTGTATTGTAACATTGCTGAATTTGTTTATTATTTCTAATATTTTTGGCGGAATATTTGTTTTTCTTTATATTAGGTCCTGTCATCTGCAGTGACAGATTGACTTCCTTTTTTTCCATTTGAATGTCCTTTATTTCTTTCTCTTGCCTGATTTCTCTGGCTGAGACTTCTAGTGTAATCTTGAGTGAAAGTGGACATATTTGTCTAATTTCAGACTTTGAAAGAAAACTTTTGCTTTCTCCCACTCAGTATCATGTTAATTGTTGACTTATAATAAATGGCCTTATTATTCTGAGGCATGTTTCTTGTACACTTAATTTGTTCAGTGATTTTATCATGAAGTGATGCCAAATTTTATCAAATGCTTTTTCTGCATCTATTGAGATTATCATATATTTTCACCCTTTGTTCTGTTAATGTGGTATGTCATATTTATTGATTTATGGATGTTGAACCATCCCTGTGCCCTGGGTATTTGATCATGGTGAATAATACTTTGAATGAACCATTGGACTGAGTTTGTTAGTATTCTATTAAGGATGTTTACATCCATGTTCAGAACTATAAGAAATTTCTATTGTTTATACAGTTTCCCAGCCTGAAATATTTTGGTACAGCAGCCTGAATATTCCAAGACAACCTTGCCCCTAAATAATGTAAATATACATTTAATTTAATCCTCAAACAAATCTATACAGAAGTTAGTCTTTGAATTTGCAAAGGAATGAACTAAAAGAGAAGTAAAACAGTTCTTTTTAAAAATAGCATAACATAGTAAAGGGTAGAAATAATTTAGGGTGTAAAACTAAGTTTTTATTAAGTGCAAACCTCATCCTAATTAATAGAGTATTGCTTCCCTTTGAGTTCTGAGGTATAATCTTTTTCTATCCTAATTATACTCTTACATCTTATCATGTAGAATTCTTAAGTTCTTTAGCTTTATTTGTTTTAAAATCAACAAATATAGGCAATAAACCAATTAGATTTAGTTTCTCCTGTTTTGTGCCTGACATAAAGACAGGGTTATTTGTTCAAGAGACAAATAGATCTTCCTTTTACATACTTACATTCTTGTAAAGAAAAAAATAATAACATTCTTCCTTCTGAACTATAATGCATTTGACTTCATAATCCTTAAAATAGTAATAAGGTATCCTAAACAAAGGGAATTATTACTTGAAAAAATATTTCTATATATTTTACTAGAATTCATCATGTAATATACATAAATTGGAAATTACATTGCTTATAATTAGTTTAATAATTTAAGAAAGGCACATAACAATAAATCTCTTCAAATTCACAACAGATTTTTGAAATGTTTCTCTATAAATATCAAACATCAATCTTTATGTCTCATGCATAATTTCTGTTACTTTTAATTTATTTATGTAGGCATTGATAGAAAACATTAATGTCATCTAGTCGACAATAACTAAATAAGTAATCATCTTCATTTAGTCTCATATGAATAGTGAAAATTTCTTCAAAATAGTCATCTGCTGTAAAAAGAGAGATATGATGACAAGTGGAAATTCATAAACTATCTCATTAATTTTTAAATATTGTTGAAAAAATTTGTCCTTTTAGTTAGAGTTCAGAGAGCCTACATATGTAAAAAAACCTGAAATGTAAATTTATGGATTACTCCTTAAAAGAACTGTTTGTATATTTACTAAGTTAACATTCTAACTAACCAGGGGAAAGTTGTGAAGCATCATGTAAATATAACTAAAGACCTCATACCTGGGAATTATAATGAATTCTTAGCACAAGCTTAAATTAATCTTGGTTAAATGTCTTGAGCTTTGACCATAAGACTGAAATTTAAGTATAGATGCTTCTCGACACATGATTAAGTTACATCTTGATAAACTCGTGTAAATTTAAAACGTTGTTAAGTCAAAATGCACTAAATACACCAATCTTACCAAACAGCGTTTACCGACATAGTACCCTGTAAAATACTGGTTGTTTACCCTCATGGTCGCCATGACTCACTACTTCTGCCTTTTAGCACCAGGTAAGAGTATTTATGTAACACTGTTATTATGGGGAAAGATCAAAATTCAAAATTTAAAGTGTGGCTTCTTCTGAATGTACATCACTTTTGCATAATCATAAAGTTGAAAAGTCATAAGCCAAACCTTTCAAGTCAGGAACCATCTGTACTCAAAATTCACATGGTGACCGAATCCTCCAACAGAATCAGCACAGACGATTCCAATTGTAAAAGTCTAGGATGCAGAATATAAGACCGCATATCAGTGCCGTCAAGTGTTGGATATTGTTGAATCCATATTGATTATGGATTCATTTATTGATGTTTTCTTTTAATCACACTTTAAAGTTATTATATGTAAAAGTCATCTCCCACAGAAGATGTTTGCATCATGGCAGAGGCTATAAAGACTGGTTTCATCATTTTTTTCCATATCCAGTAATGTAGGATCCCTTGAAATCAACTTATTTATTTGCATTTAAATTTTTTAGGTGAAGTTTTGGAGAAACATGATAATTTTCTTTATACTAATAGTAGTTATTTACTAGAATACACTATTTAGGGCTCTGAAATTTCTTTCTATCAACTGGTACACCTAAGAATAAATGGATACAAAGAAGCATACTTAAAACAAAGAACATATTCATAATTTTCTTTGCATTGTTTGGAAGGTTTAACATAAAATAAAAATAAATTGAAATTTCAACAATCTTAATTGGTCTTTAAAATATACACAAATAACATTATTAACCATCATTTGTACTCTACCTCATCCCTTTTTTCCTGAACCTGAAAAATTTAAACATTATATTTTCCAAAGAAGCATATTTTTTAAATGTCCATGAAGGTATGAAGATGAGACAGGGTTAGAAAGAGGAAAGACATAGAAGGGAGAAGTGAGCTGACATGAAGGAAAGAGGAAGAAATGAAAATGAAAGAAAATTTTAACCAGAGGAGAGAGAAATGTGAGAAGAAAAAAGACAGAATATTTCTCAGAGTGTAGAGAATAGTAAATTACAAATTTTAAACTATAAACAATTATCTTCTTGAAAAGAGCCTATTACCATACACGATTATTATAAAATTGTTCATGTGTGAAATGTTTCAACTAATCCCTGTCTTTTTGCCATCAGAAATGAGCATTCAGGTATGTGAAAGGAAGAATATGTAGCCCACATAGAGACAGCATAACAAGTCTGATAGCTTCCATGCGGAAGTCAACCTGAGAAAGACTATCAGATGGTCACCTCTTCTGAGGCTGACACACGACTGAAGGAATAAATCCTAGTTTACTGTCCCCAGACTAGGTTTGGCTGTGGAACTGGGTGATGGGTATAAGCTGGAAGAGTTTTGAAGAATATGCTAGATAGAATAGGCCCATGTTGTTATCAAAGTACTGTAATGGTCATGTTTTCTATAGAGAAAGTTTCAGCTTTTTAAGAAAATAATTAAGCGGTCATGAACAGAATTTTGGTAGAAATATGGACAGCAAATTTCATTGTGATAACTCAAATGCAAATAATGAACTAATTGTTCCTTCCAATAAAGGAAAGGGCTATCCTTGTTACAAAGTGGCAAAACACTTAGCTGGATTGTGCTCCTATTCTAGCATTTTGTGGAGAGTAGAACTTAGAAACAATGAAATTGGATATTTGGCTGAGGAAATATCTGAGCAAATTGTTGGAGGTACAGCTTGGCTACTCTTGAGAGCCTGTTGTAAAATGTGAGAAGAAAGAAATGATTTAAAGATAAAATTGTTATTCAAAGGCAAAAGAGAATTTGAAAATTTGGAAAATTCTCCCAGTGTGAATATATATATATATATATATATATATAAAAGCATTCAGGAGCAAACTCTAAGGGTGTGGCTAAGCAATGTTTGATAATGAGATTACCATCTCAACAGAAGCTCAGAGCAATTTAACAAGATAATAGGCAGATCAACCCATGGCTTGGTAGAAGTCAAGACAGTGGAAGAATGACACTGAATGCATTTCAGAGATCATCAGAGGTGGCTCTTCTCCTCACCCTTCTTTGAAGCCTTTTTTCAAAGCATGGGCCTCCTCTGCCTACCATTAACTCACATCTCATACTCTGCTTCTGTACTCTATCCCAGAGTTCCTTTGCTATCCCCAGGACGGTTGTTAGCACACAGTTCCCTTTGTGTACATATTAAAGGATACCATGAACACCATAGCTTCCTATGCAGAGAACTTCCACAAGGTGAGGCTACACAGAGAGCCTCAACCAGGGCAATGCCCAGTGGAGTGGTGTGGGTACAACTAACCTTTTGACCTCAAACCAGGAGATCCACTGGTGTGTATTTCAGTCCAGAAGAACCACAGGCCTGCAGCTTCAGCCTGTGAGAGCTGTGGCATAGGCTATGCCCAGCAAAGCCACTGGAAGCAAACCACTGCCCACCAGAGATACAGTAGGTAGGGCTGGAAGGTAGGGCTTCCTCCTCAGAGTGTGTAGAAAGCAGGAGTTGAGATTCAGTGGTTTCAGAAGTCAGCACTTCGGCCCTGGTGTCCCTGAAGGACAGAGAATGAAGCCTAAGATTACTTGTAAACTTTGAGGCTTTGAACTTGTTCATGACAAGTGACCTCTTTCTTAATTCCTATACTTCTTTTTTTCTGGATGAAAATAGCTGTTCTATAAGTCTTCCACCATCATGTATTGGAAGCATATAATTTGTTTGGTTTCACAGGCTTACAGCTGAAAAAATATTTGCCTTAGAATAAATCGTACCTTTGAGTTTCCTCCATATTTGACTTATATTTAAATGAGACTTAGGAGTTTAAACTTTTGATCCTGTAAAAATTCAGAGTTATAGCAATATTGAGATGAAATGAAAGTATTTTGCATGGAAGAAGAACATGAATTTGGGGGGCAGGGGCAGGACTTTAAGGTCTGAGATATTTGTGTTCCCCTAAAATTTGTAAATTGAAATCCTAATCTACAAGGTGATGGTACTGGGGGGTGGGGATAGCGCTTAAAGTTATAAAACCTGAGTCTTCATAAATGAGGTTATAAAACAGACCTCATTAAAGAGACCCCAGGGAGCTCTTTCATTCTATTGCTATTGAATACACAGTGTAAAGATAACTACCTCTGAACGTAGGTTCAGAGTAAATAACCGTGCACGCCTAATTTCTTAGTGCTTGATCTGGAACTCCCCAGCCTTCAGAAGTATGAGAAATGACTTTCTGTTGTTTATAAGTTACTCAGTCTAAAGCATTTTGTGGTAACAGCCTGAACAAACTAAGACAGATCAAAAATACATATCTAGAAATAGAAAACTATATCAGATGACTTGTATTTCCCATCACTATCACATCCAAAGGACTTACTGTTACGAGGTTTGGGAGTGCGGAGTCTCCTTCCAGAAGTAGTTTCTAGTATCTTTCTGTCCTCAACAAATAATGGTCAAGACAAACACAACAGATAACAAGGTTTTAAAGAAACATGCTCCACAGAATGAGTTTGAGCCAAGTAAAAGTAGGAAAAGAATTACACCTTATAGTATGATAGCAGACTACTATGAAAGGACACAGTAGCTCCAAGCTCAACGGCAACTGTCTTTTTGTATTTGGCACACCTCATAAGAACTTGAGGTCTAGGCTGTCCTCTCCCAAACTGCTGAAGTTCTGGCAAGAAGCCCACAAGAAGCTGTGGAACTATTATTCCCACATGTCCTGGAACTTTGCAAATAACAGGTCACACCCACTTTCCAGCCAGCTGACAACAGCCTAATCTCCTGCCTCAATATTACCTTGTACAGCCTTTAAAATATTCTTCCACTTTAAGGTGTAAACCCAGAATATTGACTAAATAACAGAGGGCTTATAGAATATATATGAAACAAGAACTGGAAAGGGGATGATTCTCAATGACAGTCAGAAGATAGCTCAGTTTAAGTTTTACCATTTGACCCAAATACTAATACTTAGTTTATATTTCTATTTTCAAATGTAAATGCTTTACCTTTAAAATAATCTGAATAAAATGATTGTTTTAAATTAAAAAAAAACTTTGTATTTTAATGATCCAAATTTAAGAATCAAATACAGAGCTATAGCTTGGTTATAAAACACTCCCTTTAATTTGTGATCAGTTTGAACATCTGTTAATCTGTGTAACGTGTTATCTGCTTCAAGGCCTTTGAGCTTTCTGTTCCCTCTAATTGGAACATACACCCCTCTGATATCATTTTTTTATTTGTTTCACAAGATCATTTTATTCAAGTCTCTCCCTGAAAATCTTCCTCAGCCATCCTACATATAGTAATTTTTGTCACCTGTTCCTCATTGACTTATTGTACTGTTACCTTTTTTCCTCCTTATACAATCATTTACTATACTATGTGTATAATTTTCTTACCCTGCCCCCTTTGCCTGCCACTGTTCTGTTTTTATGCTTTACCAAAAGATTTGGTGCATAACAGGTATTCAGTAAACTTTGGTTCAGTGAACATATTTTAGCAAATAACTGTAATAATTTCTTGAATACTTATAGAGGTCTAAGAACTTTGGCCAACTTTCAGAGGCAGGGTTCATGAGTTTCAATTTCAGTGTTCACTTCGCTTTCTTAGACTCCTGCAAATCTGAAATTTCAGTTTCTTCAGACATCAGTTGGAAAGTTATGTAGGTAAAACACAAACCATAGATTTACAGATTATAGGGGGATTTTACTCTGAAAGGGAACTTATTCTTTATTTACAATGAACCATTCAGATAAAATCTTTGACAATTTATTTACAGGATTTATATATGACAATTATTTTCTTTGCCTTCCCAGCTCAGTGAATGCTCAGTTAACACCTTAAGCAAAGTGAGCATCTAATTGAAACCCAAAAAGTACAGCCTTCTACATTCCTCATGAGTTCCATCTCAATTGAATTGTTTCAGTTTCACAGTTCTTTTTTTTTTTTTTTTTTTTTTTTCCTGTTGTTGTTCTTTTTTTTGGTACTGGGGATCAAACTCGGGACTTGGTGCTTGCGCAGCAGGTGCCAGAACCCCTGAGCTAAATCCCCGGCCCTCACAGTTCTTATTACTTCTGTCAGCACTTTCATTTTTTTCTCATACAGGAACGTGCAATAAAATGTTCAGTAATTTTGCACACATTGACACAGTACAACTAAACCATTGACAGAAAATTAAGCCCATTAGATGTGATTGTGGTAATAGCTGAAATGTTCAAATACCATTAGCCTCTAAAAATTTAAAATTCCAGTCTGTAAACAATAAATAATCATCTTTTAGAAAGCTGTAGTACTAAAGGTAATTTACTCTTAGGTAGATTTCAGAAAAAAACAATATTTTGATAATAAAATTGAACATGGAACAAATGTAAAAGTGAAAAATAGAACTTATCCTGAAGACAGGTTTTATCTTCCAAATTTGACCTTGATGTACTTTACATTTCTTGACATTTTCAGTCACATAAACCCCCAGGCTGCCTTGCCTTAGAAACTGGGATTCAAATAACCCTCTGCAACCACTAATAGCATTCACAATACATGGCCTCAGGCATAAGCACTTCTGTAGGTGAGAAGTCTCTTTGGAAAAGCCCCTGAAGCCTGTACCTAAACCCTTTAGGCAAAACCTCTTTAATTGGCTGTTTATCCCCATCACCCTTTTCCGGTTCTGTTATTTCAAATCATTTCCAAATTCAGAAAAATAACTTTTACTTGGATTGTTTCCATGGCAACACCTGTCTATTTTATTTTTTCTTGGAGTGGGAAGGAAATTGATGAAGAAATATATATATATAAGATCTCAGCTCTCATTCCTTGATTCATTTGTTCAGCCATCTACTCATTCAAGGAAAAGTTATTATACTACAGTAATAAATAGCAATTATTAGCATGTAAATTAACTGCTATTAAGCACTGTATAATTTAACATTGGCATAAACTCCAAGAGGCAGAAAAATATTTTTTTTACAGATAGGACAATCTTCGTGGCTTAGGAGCAAAAGTTGAATTAGGATTTGAACCCAGGCTATTTGATTCTAAAACTTGTTCTCTTAATCCATATGTGCTGTTGTGTAAAAGATAAGAAGAGGAAGTTTATCATACATCTTTTAAAAATAGGATGCATATGTTAGGTTAAGTCATGTACATGGGAAGTAAAACTTGTAAAACATTATGTGATAATGCATGTCTGGGAGTATTTTATGGTTATTTTCTTTTTTGGTTAAAAAATGAAAGTGATTAAAATGGAATTTGACAAATTTGACTTGCTTAAGAAAATACTGAGGCATAGAAATGATGTTACTGATAAATAGGCAACTTTTAACCACATTATAAACACAGATATATGCCCTAACCTTCTACAATTCATCTCATAATCACGTATTATATGCTTACTGAGTGTCAGACACTATTCTAGGCACTGATTACTTGTTTCTAAATAGGAATATATGATTTTTTTCACTTATGCAGTGTGTTAGTTTCTTTTCTCTCACTGCTGAGACAAAATACCTGACACTCAAAGTTAAAATGGGGAAAGGTTTATTTGGCTTACAGTTCATAGAGGTTTCAGTCCATAATCAGCTGGCTCCAAGGCAGAGTGGCAGAGGGGCAACAGTTCATGGCAGTGGAAGACAGCAAAAACAACAAGGGACCTTAATTAGCATCTTTCTGTCCCTTTTATCTTATTCAGACTCAGGGCAGGTAGACTCCTGCCTTTAATCCTAGTGCCCTGGAGCCTAGTCCCACCATGAATCAGTCACATACTCTGGAGTCAACGACCTCTGCAAAAGCATGAAGCTTTGGGGGGACCTCTAAACACAAGCCATGACATGCAGTCTACACTTGAGAGGAACACAGAACACATCAATGAATACATTGTCTGCTTTCAAGTAGTGGTGTTAGGCAGTCAAGTCAATCATGTGCTGAGGGTCAGAGGAAGACACCCAGGACATGCTGCTGTTTTGTACCAGAAGGAAATGAATAAAGGGAGGAAAGCATAAAAGTCCTCATGGTAAGCAAGTGTTTGGACTGTGAGGGGAGGGCAAGTGTTGATATGTTCACAGCACAGCCAGAACTAAGAACACAGTGAATGATGGTAAGCGTGATGGGAGATGAATTCAGGCAGGCAGAGCAAACCCCAGTCATATGGAACCTTGAAAGCCATGACCAGTTCAAATTAAGTAGTGTGGGTATTAAGAGAGAAGGAGGAGTCATGTGATCTTAGTTTCTAAACAGTCACTCTAGTTAGTGTAAGAAAGAGTGGAATAGAAGCAGTAAGACTGATTAGGAACTTACTACAGCAATGTAGAGGAAAGGCAATAATCATTTAGATAGGAAGATCATAATCCTTGTGATAAGAATTGATCATCTTTGAGATATATTTCTAAGGAAAACTGACAGGGTTGACTTCTAGGCGAAATGAAGATGGAAATATGAAGTGGAGTGTAAAAAAGAGATGAGTCTTAGTTGTATCACCTACAAGCAGAGGGAATGCGGATAACCTATACTGAGGTGGAGGAGAAAGTGGATGGAGAAGAATTTCAAAAGTATTTGGGGAATATTAATTTTCAGATACCTCTTGGACATTGCATAATTCAAGGGATACCTAGAGATAAACATTTAGTAGTTATAGTATATAGAAAATGTAGAAGTGGATGGGATCACTGAGCCATGGTGATTAGAAAGTGTTCTAGGACCACATCTCAGAGTGGGGAAGTTTTTTACACAATCAAAAGAAGGAAGATGAGTTAAGAAAAAAAAATCATATGTGGCCAATGACATACAAAATGTCAGGAGAGTGTAGTATCCTGATGACCAAGCAAAGAAAGTCACTGGTGGGTTGATCAACAGTGGGAACAATTGCTCATAGTTTGAATAAAATGCAAATTAAATATTGATCATCTCACAAGAAGAATATTTGGGTGACTCTCCCTTAGTCATTTCAATACATAGCCATTTCATAGTCGTCAGAACAAAAGCCTGATTGAAAAAGAATGAGAACAACATAGAGGTACGTAGAGAGGGAGAACTCCTCTAAAGCATTTTCACTTGACCAGTGTAAGCACTCCATGAACCATCTTTTTTCTTCTATTTTTGAGTGACTCTTTAATATAATTCTTCCTCTGTTCCTAGAATACTATTCTCAAACCAAGTAAGAGAGTTGTTTTTATTTTTAATGTGGTTGAATTTTTTTCTAACCAATTTAAACTGAGTTTGTATATAACCCATAAGGTAGATTTATGAGATCAAGTGCATTCAAAGTGGTAAGGCCGTAGATAGCAAAAACATAGATTTATAAGAAAACACAACAAAAGAACTTTCTCAAAAAAATTATAGTATTCAAAAGTTTACAGTATACTTTTTGAGTAATTGCTTCTCAATTTTGCATTTGACTTTGAAAGTGTCGTACAATTGTAATATACTTTTTAAAAATAATTACTAAAAGCATGTCCTTTCATCTTCCATTATAAGTAGACTTAGAATGATGTCCTAAGAACAAAGTACCATTGGTACCTATAGTTTGAAACTACCAGGATTCAAATCCCAGTTCTTTCTTCTACTTGGGCAAGACATTTAACCTTTTGTTTTGTTTTGGCACTAAGGGTGGAACCTATGGCTTCACACATGCTAGGCAAGTGTCTGCCACTGAGCTACATCATAATCCATAGTTTTCTGTTGTTATTTTTTGTTTTGCTTTGCTTTTGCTTTTGTTTTTGTTTAAGGGAGTGGGCAGAGTGTTGTTAAGCAGCCCAGGCTGGCCTAGAACTCACCATCCTCCTGTCTAAGCCTGAGTAGCCAGTGTTATAGGTGTATGCTACCGAACCCAGCTAAGACATTTCACCTCTTAATAACTTTATTTCTTCATATGAAGAATGTCAAGAAGAGTCACTAAAATCTCAGTGGACTATTGGGAGGCATAAATGTGTTAAAATACTTGGAGTGTTTAGAAGAATGTCTGGCATATAGTAGGCTCTAGATAAAGGTTATGTTCATAACATAATCATTGCCATGTCGTTATTATTCTTCAGAGAATGTGATTCCTCTTCAAAGGATGTGTGAAGCAGAAAGTGCCATTAGATATGCTACTGTAACGTCATCCATTTATGCTATCTAATTTTTTTGAAGTATTTTTGTAGGAAAGACTTAATTTTCATTGTTCTTTTGATTTTTGAAAATGGTACAATTTTATTTGGTTTGTAAGTCCACTATCTGCTTGAGATGTTATCTCTGACCTTTAATTTTAGTTTAAACCTTTGCATTAGAATTAACTCCCTCTTTTCTGCTGCTTTACTTTTAGTGCCCTGTGGAGGAATTTTAACTAAGCGCAAAGGGACTATTTTGTCTCCTGGATATCCTGAGCCTTATGACAACAATCTGAATTGTGTGTGGAAGATCACAGTGCCAGAGGGAGCTGGCATTCAAGTATGGATATCTCATCTTTTCTTCTTTTCATTGTGCCCTTGAAGTTAATATTTTCAGAGATGGCAGATTGAATATCATTTCTAAAAGTCTAGCAAATGGTCTTGACTGACATGACTGCTTTTAATAATTTAGTAGAAAGATATTTATTATTAATAATTTTTCACCTGCAAGTAGCAGAAATAAAATTTAATATTGGACAAGGTTACAAAAACTATGCTGCCTCACCTATCATGGGATCTTGAGGTAAGATGATTCGAATGTTGTTTATTTTAGGGTTTCTGTTGTGTCATTCTTGACCTCAGTTATTTACATAGCTGTGCTCTACATTCATTCCCATATTGAGCTCATTTCTTGGTCTTCCTTTCATGGGCTCTTGAGAGGGCTGCAACTCTCTAGCCATAATAGCCTTACTTAACAATGACCAGTAGCCAAAGTAGACTGTCCCTGTTTGATGTACAACTCTTCAGTGTTTAAGAAAATTTTTGAGACCTGCCAGCAGCCTTTGCCTTATGTCCTATTGAACAAAACTGAAATTGTGTCCATTCCTAAACCATTAACTTAGTCAACAGATGAAAATTTACAATGGTTTGACTCAATAAATCAATATTAAGTATATGGAGTCAGTTCTCAGTGGGCAACCAGCTTGGCTTCCTCTCATGTACACATTTCTCATTTAATTGAACTAAGCCAAGTCTCTGAGGAAGAGAAGCAGCTCTCTATAGATAGGCAGTCCGCAGTGTCTACCTGGGTGTTTTAATACTGACCATTTTTTTCCCTTGAGAAATTCTGCCAGTTCTTTTGTTTTACAAAGAGACTGTTGCTGTATGAATTGATGTCATCTTACTACAGAGTCAGTGCATACTCCACAGCAATCGAATAGCTTGTGTGGAGCATAAAAATAACATGCTTGCTTCTCTACTGGATTCATAAGGTTTGACTGTAGGAACAGGAGATGCATGATGGCTATGGTAAAAGTAACCAAGACACAATACATTGAAACTGAAATTGGGGCTGGGGTACTGCTGGGGGTAAAGAGCATGCTTCCCATGTTCAAGGCTCTGGGCTTGATCTCAGCACCACAAACCAGCCCTCCAAAACCATAACCAACCAACCAACCCAACTGCCTGAAGTCAGTTAAAAGTGTACTTTTTATTTTTAAAAAATCAGCTTTTTGAACTTATGTAATTTACAATTGCCCACTGTGTATTTTCACCCCTCCTTCTTATTGGAACCTCAAGTTTGAAGCCCAAAAACGACTTCTTGCATTTTTTTGTCAAAATTTTAGATTTTCTTTGTATTCTCTGTCACGTAATGACCCCTTCCTTTACTCAGTTGCCCAAACCAGAAATCCTGTTTTATTGTCTGTCTTCTGCATTACAAAATGTGTCATGTTTGTCTTTCGGAAGCCTTTCAAACAAGTCTACTGCCCTCCATCCACACTTTCTTTGAACAAGCCCAGGCGGCCACCTTCCCTGGTTCTGGTTCTCTCCCAGTCCATTCCCAGAGGGCAAATAGTGAAGCTTTGTGAAACTTTAAATCTAATGCTACCACTTTCGTACTTACAATACATCACTTGTCCTTCATCTCCTTAAGACACAGTGACCTTTGTCCTGTTCTCATTCCTGGCCCCTTCAGTTCACCTTGTTTTTTTTTTATAAGTCTGGCTTTCTCTTGGCAGGGGACTCAGTGCCTATGGTTTCTTTTACCTACACCATTCTCCAATTTCTCTATTTGGCTTAATCTGGCTCATTATTTTTGTCTCAACTTAAATGTACTTCCTGTGATAGGCCTTCTTGAACTTGACAAAAGGTTAAGTTCCCTTGCTATATGTTCTCAAAGCTCCCTGTAATTTCTTTATCATAACACTCATCATATTTTAATGTTATTACCTAATTACCTGTAAGCTCATGAGGGCAGTAACCCAGTCTGCTCTTGCTGCTAGCACAGGCCTGGCAGTAGAAACTTAGTAAATATTTTTAGAATAATCATTGACTACCTCCACAAGCAGTGCAGTTTTGACCATTTTAGAAAGTTAATATAATTTAATGAGCTACGAAGACATTCACAGATAAACTATACTGTGTATCACTTGCCTTTGGCAAACACTACTCAAAACTGGACACATACCAATGACACTATAAAATCTTTCAAGTATATTACTTACTGATTACACTTCAGAAAACAACATTTGAGTTTAGCACAATGTTTAGCAAACTTATAGTGTATTGGATTTTTAAACACTGTAAAAGATATTGACCATTTTTTCAATTTAGCTTTTATGTGGTTGCTACTTTTACGCAAATCATTAAATCAAAATGGTAACAAACTCCTTCATACACATAATATATGACATATTTGAAATTTCACTAACTTCCACTAAAAGTTACCTTACAGATACATAAGATTTAAAGCAAAATTTAATGCTGGGGAGGGAGTTCAGTATGTGTTTGATTAAAGAATTATATGACTATTCAGTAAATTACAGATGAAATAGCATGGCCATTGGTGGAAAAAAAAGAACTATTTTAGATGTTGAAAAATTACAATAATTTAGAATGATTGAACACTCTTTGGAAATTACATCAACAAATACACCAATTTGTTAATTTAATATTACACGAGAAGTTTATGAGGAGGAATGAAATCATTTGTTTTCTTCTTTATTTTAGTAGAGTATTTGTTTGCTTGTTTATTTTAGTAGAGTATTAGGGGTAGAATTCCAAAGGGTACTACGCTGAACACTAACAGTATTAGTTAACAAGAAAAGAATCTTTAGTGCTCAGTTTGGTAGCACATATGCTAAAAAGAAAAGAATCATTAGATCCAAAATCATGGGGGAAAATGTTGGGCATGTCATTGTGTGAATATATAGCATTGTCATCAGAGGTTTACAGAATTTTCCAAGCAAAGTAAAATGAGATTTGCACATCTGAAGGAAAGATGCCTGGCTTTAATGATTGAACGTTTATTACCTCATAAAAATATCCTATTTCAATCATAGATAACTCCATCCAATGTAATGTTCATCTGAATCCTGAATCAGTAGCTAATATTTTAATTCTTTACTTGGTTCTCATTTGGCTTCTGTTGTAGTAGGTGTACAACCGTTTACTTATATCTCTTAACAGATTTCTTAGCACCACCTGCTATTTGTTCTGGTCATATGCTTTTAAACGCTCTATGATTTTATTATACATAGTATCTTCCCAGAATTCTTGTGGCGAGTTGTACTCAGTTCCTGTGAATTTTGTAACAAATGACTATAAACTTGATGGTTTCAACAGAAAATTATTCTCTCACAGTTCCAGAAGCCAGAAGTCCCAGACCAGCTTTGGGGCACTGAAATCAAAATACCGATAGATTTACCACCATTCTGGGTTCTGGATAATTTCCTCCTTGCCTTTCCAACATGGAATTGCTACCTGCAGGCCTTGGCTTCTGGCCACATCATTGCAACTGCTGCCTCTGTGGTCATATTGCCTTCTCCTCTTCTGTCTGAGACTTTGGCTTCATCTTTTTATCTTAACATCTTCAAATTAATCACATCTGAGGGACTTTGTTCCATATAAAGTTTATTTGCAGACTCTAGGGATTAGGTTCTGATATTTTGGGGAGCCATTGTTCAACTTTCTACTCAATATATCCAGAATTTCTTCCTTTTGTACTTGTAGTAGGTTTTCATGGAAATATCTGTTTTTGTTCTTGCCATTTTTCTGCTTTTAATAACTTAGAGGACAAAAGAAAATAAATTATTCTTAAGTGTTACTTCTCCTTTTCCTGTTCACTTCACACAAAATCCAGCAACTTCCATCATAGCAATATAAGTGCCACTGTGGTCTTCTTTTTTTTTTTTTTCTTAAATTCTTTGATTTGTACATTTTAGGTATACAATACATTTACATTTATCATTGGGTGCTTGTAACTGTACATGATATATCTTGGTTCTTATTTTTTCCCCCATTCCCCTGCCCTCCCTTCACCGCTTTCACCCTTCCCTATTTACATAGACTTTGTTTCCATTTTTTTCTTTTCTAATAATTTTTTCTTTCCCTTCTTTCCTTTCCCCTTCCCCTCCCACTTCCCCTATCCCTTTGCACCTTTTCTTCCTACTTCAAGTTATCTTGGAAAAAGCCCAAGTGCCCATCACTTGGTCTTTATTTCTACTCTTCTTCCCTCTGATTAATTTAGTATTTCATTCTTTCTCATTGCAATAGACATTAAAATATTACCACAATAGGCATTGAAATTTTCCCCTTTTATTACCTTCACCAAATGTAGTGTTGTACATGAAGTATAGTCTTGATTCTGTTCCTCCTCCCACTTCTAAAATCTTTAGTGCAACACTGACAGTATAATTATAGCTTCAAGTGCATAATTATTTTGATATTCAATCTTTAATGAATGTCTTGTTCAATCTCTTTGCCTAGATTCACTGAGTCCTGGATATACACTAGAAATTGTTCTAAGACTTTTATACATATTAATTAATTTAATTTTTACAATGAATCCATGAATTAGATACCTTAATTACAATGATTAATGTAAATAATCTGAGGCGCAGAGAGATTAACAGCATTCCTAATGTGATATGCCAGCAAGGAGAGGGAGCCAAGGAGTTGCAAACCCAGACATTCTCTTCTATTCCACAGTCTCTTGTATTTATCATTTAAGCTCTATTCTTTTTAGATTTTCTATGCTTTTTCTAATTTTGCATGCATATTTCCTCTTATGTAAATACCCTCCACTGTGGCTAAATTGGATTACTTATGGTTCACTAAATCCAGCTCATGATTTTCCTCATCTACATTTTTATATGCTCGATAATTTCCTTCAGCAGAAAACCTCTTATTACCTTAAAACTAAACCCAACTGTCAACTCCTCCTTGACTCTTTACATTTTTTCTTAGTAACACAATCTAAAAACTTCAGATATGAAGAGGGAATTGTTCGTCATTTAAGGAAGTGCTGATTGTATTACAAACATATAGCTTTAATTCTAGTTTTCATCTTGTCCTGGAGCAGAGCCATCAGGTCTAAAGCCAGCCACACAGGCAGGATGTCTACTGCCATGTGGCACTCGCCCCGGAAAAGGACTGCCAGCATTCACTTGAATGGAAGAACGATGATGGGCTCTTACACATGACAAATGTTTAATGAACCAAATTATTGCAATTATGTAGTAAATGAGGGTAGTGCCTGCATTTATAATAGAATTTACCTACATAAATCAAATTTAACTTAATAAAGTTATTCCTTTTCCTTCTTTAAAACTACAAAGCACTTAATAAACAAAGAGCTGAGTAGACCGTGCCCTCATTCCTGAGGGTCCTGTGGGTTCTTTGAAAGGCTCAAGCTGTGCCAAGTGATGTGAGCAAAGTAACACATGTCTCTTTCTTTAAATAAAATTTAAAGGACATGAGAAAATTGAACCACAGCATTTCCCTTCTAAACTTTCTGGATCTTTGTGGTGATTTAATTATTATGACCCCATTTGTGCAAATCATCTGAGAGTTGCATTTGAATCTGCTTTGGGTTGTCTCTGTTGAGACCTATTAAACACGTGCACCGGTGGTGATGATAATGCTAAAAATTGAAAGGTGGAGGAGAAATTGAACTAAGTTTATGCAGGAAAGAACCTCGATAAAATGTATATTATCAGGTCCTTTATGCTCATAGACCACCAATCTGATTATTTTCTAGTTATTAAAGCAAGTGAGAAAACTCAATCACAGACAAGATTCTAACACTCAGAAAAGAACAAAAAGGTAACCTGTCATTTGGAAATTGCTTTGGGATTCTTAACGCGTCGTTAGATGAACCCAAGACTTTTAATGAAGAGAATACTCTGAGATGGTGGCAGACATTCTGTGTTATACTCAAACGCTGTTGGGTTCTCTGTAAGGCTTTTATGACAGTCAGTTCTTGTAGGGCCATCAACAATAACGGTGAGAGTTCTGCTAAAAACCTTCAGCTAAGTGTCGCAGTGGCGCCCTCCAGTGGTAGAGATCCCTGTCCTACAGGGAATGGGTAGATTTAAGCACATATATTCGATTAGAAGTCTGTGTTCTAATCAACAGATCTTTCCTCACAGGTGCAAGTGGTAAGCTTCGCCACAGAACACAACTGGGACTCTCTGGACTTTTATGATGGAGGAGACAACAATGCTCCAAGACTTGGAAGTTATTCAGGTAAAGAAAAGATTTTAGCTTCATTATAATTAGGGATATAAATATATTTTAAAGAATCCCACAAAACTCATTTGAATTTTATACACTTTACACAGTGAAGTAAATTACATGCTTTTTGAAATTTGAAAATCTTAAAGATAATTTTTAAATGGCTGTTAAAACCTTACAATGTTCTTATTATATGTGTGTAATTATTTCTTGATGATTTTATGCCAATGGAAATATTTTCATTGAGTTGTGGTTCATGAATTGTATGTGTCTCCTCTTCCTTGGAGAGAGATAGAATGAACACTGACAGTTAACATATTGGCAATGATAATATGGCATATTAATATCAATAGAATGCTATGCAGTCATTAAAATATTATGAGACTATGTAACATGATAAGTACTACAAGGTCCTATGAAATAAGAATAAAGAAATATAAATTATTTCCAGGAGATGAATGATTTTTATGTAAAAATATATATATATATAACACAATATCAGAAGAAAATACAAAATAAAATAGTTTGATTTGTTAATCAAGATTTAAAATGATGTTTAAAGATTTTTTGTTAGATTTGTTAAGGTTTTAAAGATAATTATGTGACAATCTGAGAACTCAAATATAGAAATTGAAGAGTTTAGTTTGTTAATTTTCGCTATTATACATTTTAATTTTTAGAAAGGCAAATAGAAACATAGCCAAACTGTTAGTTTATAACTTTCAGGTGGTATACTGAAATAAGCTTGAATGACTTTAAATTTTTAATTGATTTTAGAGTATATTTCTTCATCAGCCTGGATGAAGAAAGGAAAGACAGTCTCTAAGAGCAGGAATGATTTGGCTTAGGCGAACAGGAGTATATATAGGCTTAAATAGAAAGAAAATCTCATTAAATTTTCAGGATAATTTTATTTTTGAGTGTAATTCTTAACAATAAATACAAGAATGATAAAAGTGACTGCTCCTGGCCCAGAGGAAGGGGCTTCTGGGCCACCATCCAGCCCACTGCTCACAGCACAGAGGAAGGGGCTTCCTGGACACCATCCATGTCAGGCCACTCCCAGCCCAGAGGAAAGGGCTTTTGGGCCTCCATCACACCCGCCACTCCCAGCCCAGAAGGGGCTTCCAGGCTGCCATCCATGCCACCGCACCCAGCCCAGAGGTAGGGGCTTCTGAACAGCCATCCCACTGCTCCTGGCCCAGAAGAAGGGGCTTCCTGGCCACCATCCATCCTGCCACTCCCATCCCAGAGGAAAGGGCTTTTGGGCCACTTTCCAACCCACTACTCCTGGCCCAGAGGAAGGGGATTCTGAGCCACTGTACCACTTCTCCCAGCTCAGAGGAGGTGAGCCACGTGGGCACCAACAGCACCGCGCCCACCCCCCTCCAGGTCAAAATGAGAAAACACATAAATAAGTCTCAAAACCAGACTTCCACATCACCTACAGCAACCCCAAAGGGAAATGAGATGGAACACTCTAATACTCAACCACTTGGAACCACTGAACTGGCAACAAAAGAGGATCTGGAAAAAATGAAATGAGAAGTAATTTCTCAGATGACAGCAGAGATTGTGCTCATAGTGCAAGACATGATTAATAAATCTAGAGAGGAGCTGAGGAATAAGATGGAATCCCAACATAGGAAACAAATGGAATCCATAAAAAAGATGCAAATAGATTTCCAGGAGATGAAAAACTTCACTGAAAGTCTACACAACAGAATGAGCCAATGTGAGGACAGAATTTCAGATATAGAAGATAAGAATGCAATTAGTGACCAGGAAAAGAAAAATTGCTTCAAAATTGTAAGGGAACATGAGAAATCAATCCAGCAGCTGCTAGATGATGCAAAGAAAAATAACATAAGACTGATTGGAGTCAAAGAAGAAACAGGAGAGAGTGCAGATGACATAAAAAAAAAATCTCTTCACAGAAATAATGGCAGAAAACTTCCCAAGCAGGGGAAAAGAACTTGCCATACAGGTACATGAGGCATATAGGACTCCAAATAGCCTTGATCAAAAAAAATCTACACATAGGCATATAATTGTTAAGATTCCAGAAACTCAACAGAAGAACAAAGTTCTACAAGCAGTTAGAGAAAAGAAACAAATCACATACAAAGGAAAGCCCATCTGAATCACAGCAGACTTCTCAACACAAGCCATCAAGGCAAGAAGAGCTTGGAGTAAAATATTCTAAGCCCTAAAAGAAAACTGGCTCCAATCCAGATTGATGTACCCTGAAAAACTATCTTTCAAAATTGATGGAGAAATAAGATACCTTCATGACAAAGAGCACCTTAGGAACTTCATGAATAGAAAAACCAGCACTCCAAAAAATTTTACACAATATCCTAAGAACAAACACTGAGGATCACAACCCATGGAAGCAAAGCAGAATGAACCCATCTAGTGTGACAAGAAATTAAATGTAAAGGGGGAGAACCCAACAAAAAGAAAAAGTCATGACAATGATAAGTTAATACATTTCAGTTATAACCATCAATGTTAATGGTCTCAGTTCACCAATCAAAAGAAATAGACTGGCAGAATGGGTCAAGAAGCAAAATCCAACATGCTCCATACAAGAAACACACTTGATTCAAAACGAAACTCATAGACTGAAAGTTAAAGGATGGAAAACAATACTCCATGTGACAGGAACCCGAATAAAAGCAGGAGTAGCTGTCCTCTTTGCAGATCAAGTAGATTTCAAACCAACACTAATTAAGAGAGACAAAGAAAAACACTACATCCTTGTAAAGGGAACAATCCAACAGGAAGAGATGACAATCATAAATATCTATGCACCAATCACTACTGAGCCCAACTATATAAAGCAAATACTAATGGACATAAAAAGTCATATATCAACTAATACAATTGTAGTGGGGGACCTCAATACCCCACTGTCACAAATAGATAGATCAACTAGACAAAAATAAGTAGTGAAACAGTAGAACTCAATCAAACTCTTGAACAAATGAACTTAACAGATGTTTACAGAGTGTGTCAATCCACAAAATCAGAATACACATTCTTCTCAGCTGCACATGGGTCATTCTCAAAAATAGACCACATACTCACACCTAGAACATGTTTAAGTAAGTGCAAAGGAATTGAAGTTATCCTCTGTATATTATCAGACTACAGTGTGAAGAAATTGGAGATCCATAGCAACAGAAATAGGAAAAATTTCATAAACACTTGGAAATTGAACAACACACTTCTGAATAACTAATGGGTCACAGAGGAAATTAAAGAAGAAATCAGACAGTTCCTTCAATTAAATGACAATGACAATACAACATATCAGAATCTATAGGACACAGTGAAAGCAGTCTTATGAAGGAAATTCATAGCAGTGAATAAGCATATTAGGAAAACAGAACAAGCCCAATTAAACAACCTGATGCTGAACCTCAAGCTTCTAGAAAAAGAAGAGTGGGACAAACCCAAAGCTCATACAAGGGAGGAAATTATAAAGATCAGAGCAGAAATCAATCCAATGGAGACTAAGAGAATGATACAAAAAATCAATGAAGCCAAGAGTTGGTCCTTTGAAAGAATCAACAAAATTGACAAACCCTTAGCCAACCTTATCAGAAAAAGGAAAGAAAAGGCCCAAATCCATGCAATTAGGAATGAAAAGGGTGAAATTACAATGGACCCAGCAGAAATCCAGAGGATCATCAATACCTACTTCCAGAACCTATACACCAATAAGATGGAAAATACAGAAGAAATGGACAGACTCCTAGATACAATGAATTACCAAAGCTAAACGAAGAAGACCTAAAAATTCTAAACTACCCAATATCAACAACCAATGAAATTGAAAATGTAATAAAAAACTTATCAACTAAGAAAAGCCCGGGCCCTGATAGCTTCAGTGCTGAATTCTACAACACATTTAGAGAGGAACTACTGCCACTACTGTTTAAACTCTTCAGTGAAATTGAAAGGGAAGCAATACTCCCAAATTCATTTCTGGAAGCAAGCATCACCTTGATCCTCAAAGCAGAGAAAGATCCAACCGAAAAGCAGAACTATAGGCCAATCTCACTAATGAACATAGATGCAAAAATCCTTAATAAGATACTGGCAAATAGAATGCAGAAGATCATCAAGAAGATCTTACACCCTGAACAAGTGGGATTCATCCCAGGCACGCAGGAATGTTTCAACATACGCAAATCAATCAATGTAATATACTATATCAATAGAGCCAAGGACAAAAACCATATGATTATCTCCATAGATGCAGAAAAACCATTTGACAAAATCCAACATGCATTTATGATAAAAACCCTACAAAAATTGGAATAGATGGTCTCTACCTCAAACTGATAAAAGCCATCTATGAAAAACCAACAGCCAGTATTATACTAAATGGTCAAAAACTGAAATCCTTCACACTAAAATCAGGAACAAGACAAGGCTGTCCACTATCACCACTCGTGTTTAATATAGTTTTGGAAACATTAGCCACAGCAATTAGACAAGAGAAAGAAATAAAAGCAAGAAAGATAGGAAATGAAGAAGTCAAATTCTCATTATTTGCAGATGACATGATACTGTATATAGAAGATCCCAAGAAGTCCATCAAAAGTCTTCTTAGGGCCGGGAATTTAGCTCAATGGTTTCGCCACCTGCTGTGCAAGCACAAGGATCTGAGTTCGATCCCCAGTACCAAAAAAAAAAAAAAAAAAAAAAGCAATTGCAAAAGTCTTGAAGACTTAATAACCAAATTCAGTAAAGTAGCTGATTGTTAGGTCAACACACAAAAATCAATAGCTTTCCTCTATACAAATAACAGACTCACCGAGAGACAAATAGGTAAAATAATTCCTTTCACAATAGCATCCAAAAAACTGAAATACCTAGGAATCAACCTAACAAAAGAAATCAAAGACCTCTTCTCTGAAAACTATAGCCCTCTGAAAAGAGAGATTGAAGATGATATCAGAAAATGGACAGACATCCCCTGCTCCTGGGTAGGAAGAATTAATATAGTGAAAATGGCCATACTTCCAAAACTGCTATATAGATTTAATGCAATTCCAATTAAGATCCCAGCAGCATATTTCATGGACCTTGAGAAAACAATTCAAAAATTCATTTGGAACAAGAAGAGACCCAGAATAGCAAAAGCAATTCTAGGTAACAGAGACATGGCAGGGTTATCACAATCCCCAACTTGTAACTATTCTGCAAAGCTACTTTGATAAAAACAGCATGATACTGGCAAAGAAACAGACCTGAGGACTAGTGGAACAGATTAGAAGATGCAGAAACAATGCCAGACACACTCAGCCATCTCATCTTTGATAAAGGAGCCAAACAGCCTCACTGGAGGAAAGATAGCCTCTTTAATAAATGGTGCTAGAAAAATTGGGTTTCAATTTGCCAAAGATTAAAATTAGACCTATATCTCTCGCCATGTACTAAACTAAAATCGAAATGGATTAAAGATCTAAATATTAAAAATAGAAACTCTGAACCGGCTGGAACAGAGGTTAAGTAGAACTCTTGAAGACGTCGGTGTAGGAAAAGATTTTATCAACAAAACCTCAGTTGCCCGTGAACTAGCACAAACAATCAACAGGTGAGATCTCTTCTTATTAAAAAGCTTCTGCACAGCAAGAGAAGCCACAAGCAGTGTGAAGAGACAACCCACAATGTGGGAAAAAATCTTCACCGGCTTTTCCTCAGACAAAGGTCTACTATCTCGAATCTATAAAGAACTTAAAAAGATCAGACCTCCCAAATTTAAAGACCCAATCCGAAAATGGCCATCTGAACTGAACAGACATTTCTCAGACAAAGAAGTAGAAATAGCAAATAAATACATGAAAAAATTTTCAATAGCACTGGTCATTCAAGAGATGCAAATGAAAACAAAGCTGAGATTCCACCTCATTCCAGAAAGAATGACTGCTATCATGAAATCAACCAATAACAAACGCTGGCACGGCTGTGGTGAAAGAGGAACCCTGCTCCATTGCTGTTGGGAGTGTAGACTGGTGCAAGCACTGTGGAAATCAGTATGGAGATACCTCAAAGAACTAGGACTGGAAGTCCCATTTGACCCAGCTATTCCCCTGCTGGTTAGCTTTCCCCAAAATATAAAAGAATCATACCACAGTGATATATGTGCACCCATGTTCATAGCAGCACAATTTGTAATAGCTAAAACTTGGAAACAGCCCAAATGCCCATCAACTGGAGAGTGGATAAAGAAAATGTGGGTTTTTTTTTAATGGAGTACTACTCACCTGTAAAAAATAAGAAATTAGAGACATTTATAGCTAAATGGATGCACATTGAGGCGATACTCATAAATGAAATAAATAAGACACACATGTATAAATACTGAATAGTTTCTCTGGTGTGATAAACTGAAAGTGTAAATAAGGACTAAAAGGTTTAATAGATAATGTGAAATAGGAAGAAATGGGGCAAAGGGGAAGGGGAAGTGGGAGGGGTAGGGGAAAGGAAAGAAGGGAATGGAATTAATATGAGAAAATGGAAAAATGGAAACAAAGTCTTTGTAAATAGGGAGGGACGGAGGGGTTGAAGGGAGGGCAGAGGAAGGGGGAAAAATAAGAACCAAGAGAGATTAAGTGCAGGTGCAAATTTCCAATGATGAATGTCATTATATTGTATACCTAAAATGTACCAATGATTAGAATGAATAATAGATAATGCAAAATAGGAAAAAAGGTCCAAAGGGTTAGGGATAGTGGAAAGGCCAGGGGAAAGCAAAGAAGGGAAAAGAAAAATGATGAGAAATGAAAAAAATGAAAATAAAGTCTTTGTAAATAGGGAAGGGTGGAGGGCATGAAGGGAGGGCTAGGAACGGGGAAAAAATAAGAACCAAGATACTTCATGTAAAGGTACAAGTTCCCAATGAGAAATGTAATTGTGTTGTATACCTAAAATGTACCAATAAAATAATTTAAGTAAAAAAAAAAGAATGATAAAAGTGACTGAAGAACAAAACAGCTAGCTCTGTGTGAGTCTTGTCATGCATGTCCTCATGTGGTGTTTCCAGCCATCCTTAGAGTGACCAAAGTTTAGAAAAATGAAGTTTCCCAGACCTAAGGGTAGAGTGAGTTTGGGATCCAGTTGGTGTGATGCCAAAGTCAGAGCTCTTAATCTCTCAGATTTGCTAAGAAACTCAAGGCAAATGAGTGACCTTCAGAGCATCTGTTTGCCTCCGCCTTCAGTGACTGCAGTTAGGACACAAATGGGCCTCCAGGAAAAGAGAAAATCAAAACCAAAAATAAAAATAATTGTGTGTTCTGTAATGAAGTTTTGCTGTTCTCTCCTAGAAGTCATCTGGGGTAAGGTCAACAAATTTGTACAAAGCCAGTACAAAATAACTACTGACTTTCAGCGAGATCTTTACAACATTATCATGGCTTATGCTTATTGAGATTTATTTTAAAACATAGCAGTGATGGTCATTCTTATGCTTGTTATTTGAAACTGTTTGTGTTGGAGTCTGAAGGTTCTTGTATCCTAGTCAAGAAGTAATTGGTTCAAAAAAATATTTTAAATTTTCAAAACTCAATAATTGGATGAAATAAAGTTGATTTTCGTCACAAGTTCAAAAGAACTCTATTATAAAGCACTGATGAGAGGCAAAGCTAACATTAATTCAAAACTGAATTATTTTGTAAGCCAACTACCAGCTTTGCTGTCAGGCTAGGTATCTATCTATCATCTATCTATATATTGATCTTGATAAAAAATAAAACACTGCATATACTCTAAACCTATAAAAAGTCTTAAGTTATTATGCTTAAAACATCACATGCAAAAAAAAATCACATGCAGTTTTTAAAATTAGGATTATATTAGCTCATGCATGAAATATTGAAATCTACATGAAATTCAAAATTTATTTGAGGTGACAAGTGAAGTTTATTGCTTTGACTTTTACCAGCACTTATTATTCCTATTTTTAAGGAACTATGTAAAGTCATCTCAAAGGTCAGTATCTTTAGGGATAGGAATGGCAAAATGTAAAAGGATTGTGGAGGAAATACTTTGTTATAAAATTCTTGTGAAACATTTTGACCAATGCCTCATTTCAGCAGTAACCTATGGCTGATTAGTAGTTTACTTGCTTAGTTTTACAGTAGCGTTTATTGTGTGGTCATTGATCTCCCTTCTAATTATCATTTCAGGAACAACAATACCCCATCTTTTGAACAGTACATCTAACAATTTATATTTAAATTTTCAATCTGACATCAGTGTTTCTGCTGCAGGCTTTCATCTTGAATACACAGGTAAAAATAATATCATGTACCATTCAGGAAAATTATGGATGTCTATATTTATTTAAAATATGCTTTTATGAGCATAAAAACCACATCAACTTTGCAGAGGAAACATTCAGGATGATTTAAAATGATTAGAGATGTTGAAGTGTTCCTTCAATTCAATTACAAAATTGTTTGGATAAAATCCTAATTATTTCACCAGGGTTTACAAATATTTCTTTTTCTATTATGGTAAGAACAATTAATGGGGCAGCTACTCTCTTAACAAAATTTTAATGTACAATTAACTATAATCCCAAAGATGTACAGCAAATCTCCAGAATGCATTCATTTTGTGTAAATGAATTTTTAAATTTATGGAACAGTAACTCCCTGTTTTTACTTTTGCCTGTCCCCAGTAATCACTGTTCCATCCTGTTTCTGTAGAGTTGACTAGTTTAGATATGTCATATAAGTGGAAGCATACAGTTTTTGAGCTTTTATGACTGGATTATTTTAATACATAGTGTCTGGCAGGTTCTTCTGTGTAGTTGCATATGATAGGATTTTCTTAATTTTTAGGATTGGAAAGTGCACTGTTTATGTCTATACAACATTTTATTTGTCCATTCATTTGTCGATGGGCACTTAGATTGTTTTCACGGTATGACTAGTGTGAATAATATCACGTTGAGCAGGGGAGTGCTCCTCATTTTAAGTTCTTTTGGACATATACTCAGAGGTGTGATCACTGGATTATATGGTAGATCTATTTTCATTTATTTACAGAATCACCTTGTCATTTATCACTGTGCCTCTACCGTATTAGAGTCCTACCATCAGTGTATAGAGATTCCAGTTTCTCCACATTTCAGCAATCTCAAAGTTTTGATTTGCATTTCTGTGGTGATTCATGATGTGGAGAATTTTTCTTATGTCACCGCTCATTTATTTATAAATTTTCTATTTTTAGGTGAAATATGTATCTAAGTGCCTTGTCCACTTTTAATCAGGTTATTTTCTTGCTATTTGGTGTGCTTTTTTTTTTTGTATACTAAGCTTCTTCAGATACTTGGTTTGCAAATATTCTCTCCAATTTTGTAGGTTTTCTTTTCACTCTACTGATTGTCTCCTTTGATATGCCAAAGTTTTTGAAAGTATGACACAGTCCAACTTAACTATTTTTATTTTTGTTGTCTGTGCTTTTGGTGCCATATCTAATAAATCATTGTCAGGATCAGTTTAATCAAGCCTTTCCTGTGTGTTTTCTTCTAGGAGTTCTATTTTATGGTGTTCTTATTTCATTTTTATTTGATTTTTTGTGAATGTTGTAGATAGGGTCCAAATTTAATCTTTCTCATGCTGATATATAGTTTTCTTGATGTCGTTTGTTTAAGAAACTATCTTTTCCCTACTGTGTATTCTTGGAAGACTTGTCAAAGTCTCATTGACCATATATGTGGGGATTTATTTCAGGGTTTACTGTTGTTCCTCTTGGTCTTTGTGTCTGCTTTTTGTCCTAGTACCATACTGTTCTGATTACTTTAGCATTGTGATATTTACTTATTTACGACATGAGGATTGAATTCAGGGCCTCACACATGCTAAGCACATGTCCACCATTTTTTTCGCAGAAAATCTGTTGGTTATTCATAGTCTTTTGTAGTTCCATATGCATTGTAGTTTTCCTTTCTAAAAACTATGTAAAAATACCATTGAGAATTTGATAGTGTGCTGACTCCAAAGATTACTTTGTTTAATATGGATATTATAGCAATATTATTTTTCTGTTCATGAACACATGAAGTTGTTCCATTTATTTGTTTCTTCCATAATTTCTCTCATCATTTTTTTTGGTAATTTTTAGTATGTAAAATGTTCACCCTTCATGGTTGAATTTATTCTGAAGTAATTTGTTTCATATTAGTATAAATGAGACTGTTTCCTTATTTATTTTTTGGATAGTTCATTTTTGTGATCTATGAAAACACAATTGCCAGGCATGGTGGTGCACACCTGTAATCACTGCAATTGAGAGTCTGGGACAAAAGAATAGCTGTGAGTTTGACTGTCACATCATTGTGAGTTTGAGACCAGACTAGCCTACATAGTGAGTTCAAGTGCAGTCTGAACTACGTACTGTCCCAAAAAACAAAACAAAATACCAAACAGAAACACAACAAGATGCAACCAATCAACTGACTTTTGTATGTTAATTTTCTATCCTGTAACTTTACTGATTCATTTCTTAGTTTAGTAGTTTTGTAGAGTCTTTATAGTTTTCTATATATAAAACATCATATCATACACAAACATGAATTCTTTTACTGTTTCCATTCCAACTGATGCACCCCCCACTTTTGGCCTAATTCATCTGGCTAAGACTCTCAGTACTATGTTGAACAGAGAAGTGGCATGAGTAGATAGCCTGTCTTCCTCCGATCTCAGAGGAAAAGCTTTCAATTTTTTATCACAGAGTATGATGTTAGTATGGGCCTTTGATTTACAGCTTTTATTGAGATGAATTCTTTTTATAAAAGTTTAGTGAGAGTTTTAATATTAAAAAGCTATTAAATTTTATCAAATGAGGCCTTTTTTGCATTCAGTGATAGTATATGTGAGTTTTGTCATTTACTCTGCTAAAGTGATGAATCACATTTATTAATTTATGTATTCAGAATCATCCTGCACACCTGGAATGAGTAAGATTTGGTTAGGGTCCATGATTCTTTTAATAGGCTCTTAGACACATTTTGCTAGAGTTTTACTGAAGATTTTTGTATTCATGTTCAGCAGGAATATTTGCCTGTAGTTTTCTTGCAGTGTGTTTGTCTAGCTTTGGTATCAGTGTAATGTTGACCTAAATAAATGAATTTGGAAGTATTTCCTCCTTTTCAGTTTTATAGAAGACTTTGAAAAGGATGACCCTGAATTCTTTTTAAAATGCTTGTTTGAATTCACGTGTAAATCCATCTGTTCCTGGGATTTTCTGTTAGGAGACTTTTGGTGACTAATTCAGTCTTTATACTAGCTTTTTATCTGTTCATATTTTCCTTTTTGTTTTTTTTTTACAATTCAGTTGATCAGTTTTATATTTTTTAGAAATTTATCTATTTTTCCTAGGTTAGCCAAATTTTGATGTAGAATTTTTCACAGTAGTCTCTTATAGTCCTTTTTTATTTCTGTGGTATTAATTGTAACATTCCCTCTTTCATTACTAGAATTTTCAAACTGTGACAAAATTTGATTTGTAGAAATTTTATCATTGGAGCTATTGGCATAAAATATTTATCCCAATTTCCTAAAAAGCTTTTAGAGGCAAAAAAGGAGAGACTCAGTTTGCTAGGTATATATATATTTGAGATATTGTGTTGTTTTCTACATAAATGCATCACTAGTGTAATCAAATGATTGTTTGGGTTACTATGGGCTTGCTTTTTCTCTTCCTGGAGTGTAAACTCCAGGAAATCAGTACCTGCTCTCACATGACATTGTCTGTTTAGGATGCCATTGAGTCCAATCCCTGAAACTTACTCAGCATCACACACAATGCATATGATGGGTACGTCAATGAGCACATGAACGTAACACCTAGAAGTCATTAGTATCAGTTAACCCACTCTGATACTGGTATTCGTAATGGGATTTAGATCCTATGTCTCTACACATTTTGAAAGTGTCCTTGATTCTGCCTCCAGAAGTGCCCAGCACCACCTGATCTTTGCTACCCAGTCCATCACTGTAGCATCATTACGTGTGCTGGAAGCTCTGATGGAAGAGAAACTCTCAGGGGTAAACAGAAGAGAATTGGTTGACAGACATGTGCCAAATAAAGACTGTTGGTGTTACTCAGTTTTCCATTACTAACACAAAAACATAAGATAATCTCACAGTTTTGAAGGTGACAATCCATGACCCAGCAAACTCAGATAGCAATGGGAGGGAGTGTGGAGAAGAGTAAACTCTTCACCTCACAGCTGAGAAAGAAAGAGAGGAAAGGGGCTGTGGTTGCATTATCTTCTTCAAGGACATGCACTAGATGACTTAGTAACTTCCCACTAAACCCTACATCTTCATGAGCCTGCTCCCTCCCAGTAATACCATGCAAGGGACCAAGACTCTACCAAATGGGCTTTTAAAGGGTTGCAATTAGGATTTGAGCTGTAGCATTAGTTCATTAATATTTAACAATTAATTTTGCTTCTCTATAATTTACTGTCCAGCTATTGCTAAACTCAGATATAATAAATGTATTATTGTAACGTAAAGATGTGACAAATCCATAAAATACTCCTTCATGCAATCAATAAATATTTGGAACACCTTCCATAGGTAAGGTGGTGTACTACACACAAGACATATGAAGGTAAATATGTCACAGTATCTTCTTGGAAGAAGTAACAGTCTAGTAGAACAGACAGAAAGATAAAGCATTTATCTACTCTTAGTCATGCACTAATAGAAAAATTTGTGGTAGAGTCCACAAAAGTAATAAGCAATCAACTCCATTTAGGAATTTCAGGGAGTATTTTAAACAGGAGATGACACTTGTGTTGAGTCTTAACAAATAAGCAGAAGTTTCACAGTTAGACAAGGAGTGGATATTTTCAGTAGAGGAAAGTTCATATTTAGACAGAGCTTTGCAATATGGAACATCGGGGTAACTGCGACTATTTCAGTAGGTCTGACACATAAGATTTGAAAGGACAGGAGGAACTAAGGCCGCTTTTTAAGACACGATTACTCCTAAATTACACAGAATGACGTTGTCAGGATTCTGACTTCATTGTAGGAGATGTCGTTCAAAAGCAGCATATATTTTGATAGTGATTTATAATACAGATCATTATTTTTCAAATTGTTGTTTTGGGTAAAAATCTTAATTATTTTCCATAAATAAAAGAAATCTGGCTACATCCTAATCAATATATAATAATGGTTAATAAAGCTCATCTCTTAGAGAATCGCAAGTTTGACTAATCATCTTTGGAGAAAGTAACGACGAATGGCTTTAATTCTCATAATTTTAAATCTTAAAAGCCAACATTTTTGATATAAAAGGCATATTAAATGCAATCTAAGCATTTTAAATCCTGATCTTTAGTTGGAAAGTCAGTTTAGTGTCTAACTATGTGAAGAACACTGATTGGACCATAGGGAAAATGAGCGATGAGTGAGATAAATCTCTTTCCTAACTGAGTGAAACTTTACTATGTGGGCTACTTTCCACTCCATACTTGTAATTGTTTATCTAGTTATGACACCACTAGTTGCCGTTATAGAATGAGCAATCAAGGGATAGCAACATTTTCTATATTAATTTTCTGAATCAAATAAAATATGTGAGAATTCATCATTAGTAGTGAATGTGCAGAAGAACAGATAATGCTGCAATAGATTTTGTCTAGTTGCTTTAAATAATAAGATTATTAAGTCTTCTAATAGTCCAGAGCCTACTCAAAGAGAATGACACTTAATTTATTAGCTTTGAATTAACATTCTGGAGGAAATTGTTCTGAAAGTGATGCTTTGGCTTTAGGCTGGTGCCTAGGTACTTGTTAATCCTTAGATGTTTCTTTTTACCCAAGAGACAAAAAGGAAACAATAAAATTAGACATAACATTAAGACCCGTGTTAATTATATATATTAATAAAAAACATAAGGTAGTAACCTACTAGGACAGGATCAGCAAATATTTAAACATTACACTGACAGGCCTTAACTATGACATCAAAACATTTGCTGAATGCTCCCCTTTAATTGGAACAAAATTATTGAAAACTTTCTAGGTTAAAGTAAGCGTAATTTAAACTACAGTGTTATATAAAGCTAATGTTATAATAAAAATAATTTTCTCAAGGCATAATAGCAGAAATGAAAATATTCTCTGAGAGACAATGACCTTATTTTTTAGATAAATTAAATAAATACCATAATAAATGATACATTTAGTAACATTGTTACATACACATACTCCAGTTGCATGTGTTGTTTTAAATCAAAGTAGTGAGTGAATTAAAATCAGAACTCTTAATAGAAAAATGAAAGAATACAAAGAAATAGATGAGCACAAGAAAATTATAGTTTACAGGAAAAAGGCAAGTAGGACGTAGGAACAGGGAAGGTGATAAGAAAAAGAAAATGATATATTTAGTAGACAGTACTGAAATCAGAGGGTGCCTAATATTCTTCTACTTAATTTTTAAAAGTTGAATTTCTTCATGCTTTTAAATCCATTGTTAGTCTAACCAGTAATGTCACTAGCATAGTCTTTGCCAAATATTGAACTTAATTTAAGAGAATGTGAGAGATTGAAGAAGAAAATTTAAAGATCAAGTACAGCCTTACAGAATTAGAATGGCCCATAAATACTGCCCTGGCTTTTAAGGAGACACTTACAAAGAGGCCGTAACAGCACTTTTGACTACTTTAATAATAACAGATTGACGAGCAGTTAAAATGAATTTGATGGATCAAGTGCTGCACGGAGCAGCTGTGATTGGGAACAGCATCCAGCAGGGCAGTCAGGAAGGTTGACTGCTCACTTGGTGCACACTCGAAGGCATCACTTCCAGATACTGGGAAGTACAGTGTGACGGATTCATTTTTTTTTTTTTTTTAATGAAAAGGACATCTTTATTCCCAGCAAGTTCCAAAAAATATTGGCTTTCTTGATTGAAGAAACATCTATTTTGTGGTAATTCCAGATCTGACCACTTGTTGAAGATTATGTTCATTGAGCTAAAATTTTAAAGAATATCATTATGTGTTCAAAAGTCTTTCAGTACAGTGGCTTAGATATACAGCTTCTGTAAGAGAAAATTATTTTTTAAAAATATAATTGACACATAGTAATTGCACATATTTATGGGGTACAGTGTGATTTCAACAAATATTGTGTAAAATATGTACAATAATCATATCAGAATAATTGGTATATACATTACATTTATCATTTTTTTGTGTGTTGGGAATGTTCAAAAGTTGCTGTATTAGCTATTTTGGATCTCTGTATTATTAGCTATTTTTGTATTAGCTATACAATTAAATGCTGTCAATCACAGTTACCTTACTGTGCTTAGAACACTGGAATTTTTTCCTTTAACCCAGCTACACCTGTATAGTCATCAACCATACCCTCTCCACCACTCTCTGTCCCAGTGTTCCTTGTGTGTGGTCACCACTTTTCTCGCTACTTCAAGCTGATCAATTTTTTTTTAGTTTCCACATATAAATGAGAATATGTAGTAAATTTCATGCTGTGCCTGACTTATCTCACTTAATGTAATGTCCTCCACTTCCATTCATGTTGTCACAAATGACAATATTTCAACATTTTTTAAATGGGTGAATAATATATGTTAATGTATTGTTCATATACACCACAATTCCTTTATCTGACAGCTGGGATGATTCCACATCTTGGCTACTACTGTGAGTAGTACCTCAATAGACACTGGAGTGAGATTTCTCTTCAACATACTGATTTGCGTTCTTTTAAGTATATGTTGCTGGATCATATATTAGCTCTATTTCTGTTTTCTCAGGAATGTCCATACTGTTTTCCACAATTCTTGCACTAATTTACATTTCCATTCAGGAACTATAAGAATTGATTAAAATGTCTAAGTTTAGATACTTAGATAAAGCAAAATGCTTGAACAATTGAGTACTAGGACAAGGGGTGTGTGAGTGGTGTGTGTATGCATAATTACAGTGACTTTTTTCTATGGAGGAGACACATATGTCACTGCACATTTTTCATACTTGTGACAGTCTCTGAGATAAAAGTTCTGCCCACAGGATGACATAAGGGAAGATTCACAATGGGAAAATGAGAAGTCTCATAATAACTCTGTGAAAGTCAGCAACAGATGCAAAAGACTTTAAGATTCTCTATAAAAAAGGACAGATTTTTTTTTAATCCAAGAAAGCCAACTCTTACTACATTCCTAAAGGAATATTTTAAATAGTAAAGGTTTCAGGAAACATGGCAGGTGTTCTTCTGTCTTGGGAAATAGAATTTTGGCTGAGATTCTTCCCAGAAAGTGAGTATTATTTTATCCATCATATTTTCTTATTCACTCATGAAGTTAGAAAAAAAAAAAAACCAAGGAAAAAATCCATTACTTGGTGGTGCTACTAAATGGACAAAATCCTGCTTTTTCTATACTTATAAGGCAAATGCTGACAAATAATTTCTTTTTTATCATTATATTGGTCTTTAATTCCTTGAACTTGGAAAAATGATATTTTAACTTTGCAATGTTTGACTCTTGTTATTTTAGTCATGTGTGAAAAACCTGATGTTCCTTATACTCAATTATATTTTATCATACATTGCTGTCATTAATCTTTCTAAATATTTGATTACTTCATATCAATGCCTTCGTATTATCCACTAAATAAGGGCAAAATCATGTAGCTTCCTATTTAAACAGTAATTTCTGTGCAATTTTCCACACAGGTATTTTGTAATATTCTTTTACTAAACTGAAGTAATTACTTGTTTCTTAGATTTAAAATAACTTTCCTTGCTGTTCTCCTTTCATCATTCTTTCTCTCTAGGGTCAGGGATTTAGCTCAGTGGTTCTGCCACCTGCCTCGAAAGCAGAAGGTCCTGAGTTCAATCCCTGGTACCAAAAAAAAAAAAATTCTTTCTTTCTAGTGTTCTCTATTTTTCATCTTCCTTTTCCTGGCTGTAAGATGCTTTTTTTTCCCTACATTTCTGCCCATCCTTCTTATGAGTATATGTTTGTAATACATAATAAATTCACTCATTATGGGGAATTGGTACATATACATACTATGTCCCATGTTCTACCCTAAATCTTAACCTTTGGACCAATCAGCCTACCCTAGAAGTGGTTTCTTGTTTCTTTCATTTCTGGATTACTTCCTTTTCACTCTTCTTATTGTCCATATGTTAAGTCATAGAATATGTCTCAGATCATTTTATTCCAGTACAAGTCGTCCAAACCACCATATTATATACCTCTTAACGGCACCATCCTACAGTTTTCCATCTCCACATTGCTTCCCAGATATAAGAATGATGCCCTCATTTACTTGTAAAGTATTTGCTGAGTACCTAGTTACTTCTAGGTACAGGTTTTAAGTGTAAGTGCTATACACTTACATAAGATCTAAGCCTAAAATATCTTTAGATTAATTAGAATTAAGGTTATGCAAATAAATAGTAGCAAAATAGTACAAGCATTATTAATGTTTATGTAAGTTGGCACTTCTCTGATAATTGTGCATTATTGTCTTGAAGTCTTGTAGAAACTCAAGATGAAAGATATCAGGTAAGTTTTACTGAGATTTGCCCAATTTTTGCATTTTCATCAAATCTAAGGCTTCTTTCACAATAACCAAAATTAATTTAGCAGATTCTCAAAGAAGATGGTGATCATATCTGTAGGGCTTTCTATTTGTGGAGTTAGGAAAGCCTTCATTAAATACCAAAGAAGTCCTTCTAACAGATAGGAATTAAGTAATAGCGTGGATGTAGCTTGGCATTTGAAGATACCTACTGGAATGCAGTAGGATAAAGATGGTGCACTCTGGAGTCAGAATTTAGTTTCTGACTTGGTTCTACCCTATGACACTGTGCTAGCTACTTCCTCTCATTGCTGATACAAAATACTAAACATCCAAAAGCTAAAGGGGAAGGGATTTGCTTATCTTACAGTTCAGAGAGGTTTCAGTCCATAATCTGCTGGCTCCAAACCAGGGTGGATGTCAGACAGGCATTGCAGAGTAGAAACAACATGGCACCTACATGGTAGCAAAAGAGAGAGACCTTAACAGTGTCTTTCTGCCCCTTTTATTTTATTCAGACTCCTAGGGTGGATAGCACTCACGCCTTTAATCCTAGTGCCCTCAGGCCTAACCCCTGCCATGAGTCAACCACACTCAAGATTTGACCACCTCTGGAAAAGCAAGAGGCTTTGGGGGAACATCTAAACGCAAGCTATAACAGACACTGAGCAGATTCCAGAAATTCCCTATGAGCCCAGTTTCCTCTTCAATATATGGTATTATACCTTAAAAGACTGTACTAGAATTAAATGAAATTACCCATGTAAAGATGTTTATGTTGGTCCAATACGCAGTAAACACTCAGTAAATACCCTTTATTGCCAATGATGAGGTTAATTCCCATAGAAGGACAAGTCAGATAGTAATTGAAATGCTAGAATACAGATTAAGGATGGGACATATGCATTCTGTTATGGTAGGAGCAGACCAACTGAATAATTTTAATTTGTAGAGTAAGTCATGTTTTCAAATTATGAAAGATTCTTTGATCTGGAAAGTAGAGAATGAACTGCATGGAGACTAAGACTAAGGGAAGGAATCTGAGAGGAAGTTCTTTCAGTGGTTCACAAGAGACACTCTGAAGGCCTTCACTATGGTTATATAAAGAAAATGGCAGCATAGGAAGTATTATTAGGTAAAATTAAAAATTGAAAATTTTTGTGGCTGCCAGAGACCCCTGTAGTCAGGTTCCAGGACCCACCTGCCCAGTGTATGATGCAGGCCTGAGAAAAAGAGTACATTAAGAGACAGAACTAAGAGAGAGAAAGTGGGGTGCCAGGAAGACCATTGCTGGTGTAACCCACAAAGGCGCTGGACAGTCCCAGGCACTGACTTTCATTGGCAATCATTTGAGGTAAAGGTAACATGTGGTTTCTATGAATATTAATGTAAACAAGCCTCATAAAGGACAAGACGAAGCATTCTCCAATTAGGAAGAGAATAGACAAAATATATGATTGTAATTAGAACTTTATCCTTCTAGTCTGAAGGTTTTAGTTGTGGAAATGGAATTTGGGTGCGAGTTACTCTGACCTCAGCGTATAGGTTTCAGGCAGACTCACTTCTATAAACAACCCAGTCATGCGGTGAACTCTTTACAGCCTGTCTTGGGCATAATTAGTATTACAGTCCTCTGGAGTGACCAGTCAATGTTGAGAATGAGAGAGAGAGGGAAGAGAGGATGGTTCCCAGGTGTTGTATTTTGGTTTTCACTTTGGATAATAGCATTTATATAGTCACAGTTTCACTGTATTCCTTTCAATGCCTTCAACTTTTAGTTTAGTTTTAAACTCTTGGATATTGATTTAAATCAATCAAGGTAACATAAGTACTTTTATTTAACTATAATAATATTGGCAATATTATTAAATTAATTTGCATATTAAATTAAAATATTAGCAATATTATTAAATATTTATTTAACTATAATAATAATTGTAGTCGGATCTAGAAACCAAAAGTAATTTTATTTAACTAATGATAATTTCAGGGTGGATTATTTAAAGAATGGAAAGTGTGGATTATTTAAAGAATGAAACCTGTATGGAAAGTGAATATGGTATTATTTGCAAAGTAAAAAAAATAGCATATATATTCTACATTTATTATGTACACATATATTTTAATATTTATAATCATTATAAATATTTAATATTTATAATCACTCTAAATTATGTTTAGAGATTATAGACGTTCCACAAACATGTTGAATGGAAGCAGTTTTTCTAAATGACAGACCAGCAAAGTGAGGTAATAAATACACACTGTTCAATTTAGAAGTTCACTCAAATTATTCTTTTTGAAACTTTGATGTTTTTAACTGATATTATTATAGCAAATTCTAAAAATGTAGCCAATATATAAATAGGCAGATCATATAGATGAAAAAGTAGAAAAAAAGAGCTAGTTTTGTTCTTTAATAGTAAAAGGGAGATGGAAGAGAAAGAAGTAAGGAAGTATGAAAATAATATATTGGCGTTGCAGTTTGGGAAAAGCAAAACAAATAATCGAAACTTTGGAGGATATATTTCTCTCTGCTCAATAAAGAGAAGTTGAAATTTTTTAGGGGAGCCCCTAATAAGAATATTGTGGTATTTTTTAACATGGGATATCGTAATTTGACATAAAACTACATCATTCGTTTCCATTGGTAATATATGCTGAATAGACATTCACATGAATAGGTATATAGCTGAGTTAAAAATTTATCCAAGATTTTTCTTATATAAAGTCTTGACATTTTCTTGTTTCCTGACCCATAATAACACCAGCTGATGGGAATCAGTGGTTAGGTTGACAATTTGTGTTTCCTGTTATTTTGTTAATTTTTAAAAAAATAAATGTGATCCTAGTTATAATTGTGTATCTTCTTCATCAGATTTGTTGCAAGAGAAAATGTGTTTAGTTCATGGGATGCTGTAAACTATACAAGTGTTCATAGGCTTCTACAGAGAGAATATATAATTTCCAGGTGTTCTGTCACTTATGAGTAGAGCCTCAGCATCTGCAATCTGGACTTTGGATATTTGACTGATTGTAATATGTCATTTCCATCTCATTTCCTTAAATTTGTGAGATACACACTTAAATATCCTAGTGGAAAATTCTAGAGGAACCTTGCAGAATCTATAAATCAATGAGGAGATTTCTGTTTTGAATTTATAAAATGCACATATTTCGAAAGGGAAAATACATACAGTAATTACATAAGTTTTATAAGTCCTTTGAAGAACATTAGAGGCCCTCCGTGATTTCAGTACATTGTCCTTGGAAGGCAAATGTCTGTTACATAATGAATAGCTTTTTCTCTCCTCCACACACCCCAGAGTATGCATATTTTCCACCAGTAAGTTGGCTGTAAATGCTGGGATAACTCAGGAGCTAATTAGGCATCTTTCCATACTGTGCAATAGTTGCAGGGCTGCTTTGAATACCTAAATCTATCACAGTAGTCATAAAATAGTAAATGCCCAGTAATTTATCCATTGACTGTATCTTATAGATAATAAAAGATTTGATTGAACACAACCATTGTTTTACTGCTTTCCACCCTCAAGCAAAATTTAAAACAGATAATATATTAGTTTTTAATGAGTTTAGTATTATAATTACTAAATATGGTCTCCTCCATTGGGCTAATTATATAATGGATTATTTGAGAAAAACAAGGATTTTAAGATTAATTGTATTTTACTTAGACTAATTTTCTTGTTTGAACTAGTTTATGCATATCAATGTCTCATAAACTATTAAATTGAGAAACACCTCCTGCCTATATTAAATTATTAGTATCTGTCATTTCCAATTTCAGTTGTCATTAACTCAGAATATATGGCATACATGTGTAATTAGTCTTTATAAACACATTTCTCTCCTAAAACCTATAAGTTCCTTAAATATTAATCATAATTTGTTTTCATCAAATTTTATTTCATCAAATTTTATTTCCATATCATTTAATTTATCATTTGCCTCTTTTTGTAGATGACACAAACAGTTTTAAGTTTCTGGATTCCATGTTTTTTCCTTATTAACTCCTATAGTTATATCTTGAGGTAATAACACTGCTCTCAGTCTTCCGGGTTTTCTTGCAGTAAAGCCAATAACATTTTGTTGCACGTAGAAGCTTCTTTATTTGATTCATTCAAAAGACTGAAGTTCTTTAAGGTTTTGTCACTTTATATAACAGTTTTTCATATTTTGCTTCTGCAGGTATTGAAGGGCATTTTAGTGAAAACTTTTAATCTTAAACACACACAAATGTGTATATGTATAGTCACATATATTTGCACACAGAATTATCAGCTATACATGATATCATTAACAACATTTTGTGCTCCAGATTGATTGTCTTGTAAGCAGAATTGCAAAGAATAATTTCCGATTACAAATAAATATTTGTAATATGGGGAAATGATGATTTAGTATTTTTAGTCAGGGTAACAGGCCGCAATAATATGACAGCAGACACCGCTCTGCGATTTTTGATGCAGATTTGTCCTGGATCCATTTCTATTTGTTTTTGGCAGCAACAGGAGATTAATTGATCCAATCTCATTAGAAAATTTCTCCCAGAGTGCACCTTTGAATGCCAAAGGGATAATTTTACTGAATTTACACACATGAAGCTCCAAATGGAGCATTATTTTGTCATTGTTAAGCAAAATAATAGCCTTGGTTAAGAAAAAGGGACGTCTTTGCAGGATTTTTGCAAAAATATTTTCTGTTGAGTCCTGTAAATATCCTCTTGATTCTAGTACTTTAACAAATGAAAAATAATTCTTGAGGAGAATATTTTAAGTTAATATTTAAACATAGTTTTTATTTGCTTAGATAAAAATGGCTGTAAATTTTCAGTTGCAGATTTTTCACGTATTTCAGCTTTTCTTTCTGTAGTCCATGTAAAAACAATTGGCTGGCAAACAAACAAACAAGTAAACAAAGAAACAAACCAAAAATGACTGAGGTTGTCAACATGTGATGGGTCTGGCTTTTCTGATTGCTTAATTATTTGCTTTCTTCCTTGAAGTAATCACCATCAACAGAAATTAACTAGTCAAACTCAGTCTCTTCTAGAAAAATAGAAAGGAAGATGTGCTTGCGACCCCAAATTCTCTGCTAGTATTAATCTAATTGATGTTATTTTATTGTTTATAATAGTAGCTCATGTTATTGTAAGAAATTTGGAAATGCAGGAAAGTACAGAGGATGCATACAAACTGCCAGTAACCTTCCCACCAAAAATCATAGCCATCCACCCTTACTCGGCATAATTCCTTTTGATGCTTTTTCACTATGAAATACATGCATATAAGATTTTTGAACTTATAAAATCGTTACCACATAGTTTATGGAGTTTTGTTTTTAAAGATGAGATCTTTAAACATTGTTAACCATTTTAAAGTTAACACTTTCATAAACATTTTACCATGTTCCTATCTACTATCTAAAAGTTTTGTTTAAAAATAAGGGTTTCAGTATTCCACGACATCGCTGTCTTGCAGTTTTATTCAACCTACACACAGGGAATGAAATCACTACTTCTAAACAGAGATTGCTTTCTGTATATGAGACCTTGAATGGGGCACTTGATAGAAAAAAGAAGAGAAATAAATGTGCATAAAATGTTCTCTGAGTAAGAATGACTACAGGAATAGCCTGAATAGGAAAAGTAATAAATATACTGTTCGGAACATCCAAGAAACTAAGAATGTACCAAAGGAAAGTGAAATCATAATGAAATATAGACATGTGTATATCATAACTCACTTTTTGTACAGAGTAATTTCTGGAAACAGTTCTGTGAAATCAGATGAATTTAACATGCGAGGCCTCTTTCTGGCTATTAAATGAGATTTCAACACGTGTGGAAGACAGTATCTACCGCTTTTTGGATCTCAAAAACTAGTTGCAGAAGCCAGAGTTAACAACCCTCCAAATTAAAAGTAGGTTACAATTTAGTAATAACCAGTTATCAGTAGGTCCATAAATTCAAGATTTCAAAACCACCAAGAAATATGGAACTTAAAGCACGCCGAGAAGCTTTAAGGGCGTCAGATTGAGCTGTAGGTTCCCTTCTGTGTCAAGGCAGCCTCACAGAGCTCCCAAAGGAGAGTTTTACTCCTGCTCTTTATGGCTTTACTTTCTAATCGATTCATAACTCTATCAAGTCAGTGTTTTTTATGCCATTTTATGTGCTTCGGTATGGCACAATTTAAGCTACTCTGTGTTATTAGATATCTTCCATCTGAGAATTAGATTTCTATGTTTATTAATAAATAATCAAGATGTAGGTTTACTCTCTTTTCTACACCCTACTTTCATTTGTGTCAGCAGTGTTTCTGGGCTACCTCCTTACAACTCTGTCCTCTAACTGGCTACCCTTTCCATTTGTATAGTGGAGATAAATGTTGAACCAACAGTTGCACAATTGTTTGTTCAATAACAGGAAATGTAGAGGAAATATTGAGGGTGATGCTGAGACCATCTATCAAAGAGAAATAACTTAGCCAAAGAATGAAGGGATGCATAAGATATTTTTGTACTATAGTGTTGAATTCTGAATGCTTTTTAAATTAAAAAAAAATGTAATGATTTGGAATGGTGATCTGCAAACCATTAAACTATGCATTAGATTTGTTTCAAACTGTCTTACAAAGAAATACAAAACAAGCAGTAGATTTTATTAAAAATAAAAAGTGTTTAATAGCAACAGTCATATAATTGAAAAACATTTTGGAAAAACAAATAATTTGTGATAACCTTATATTTACTGTTTTTATTCTTTTATGTTGAAAAATAAATTCTTAATGTAAAAATCATAGAAATGTTTTGAAATATATTATCAGCTCCCTCTCAGAAAAAAAAAATGAGATAATACTTTTTACATCTCAATGAAACACACATTTTTGTTCTTTCTAATTATAGTATCTTTGGAGAAAAATACTATATTTTTATGTTGTCCATACAATAAGTACATAATTATAATTTTCTGTTGTAGAGAAAATATTCCTTACAAATAATTTTATGTTGCACATACATTAAGTACATAATTATATTTTTATGTTGTACATACAATAAATAGATGAAAATACTCCTTACAAGTAAAAAACAAAACCTTATTGTGTAAATAAAGAATAAAGTAGGCAATAGGGACAAAATAGTAAGTAATTTATTACTCATTTTACTAAAAAATGTTTTGGTGATTCTTCTTTCTCTCTCTCTCTCTTTCATTTTTTGGTGGAGGCAGAGGGATGGTGCTGCTGTGATGGAGCCTCATTTATCGAGGCCCCAGGGCCTCATTTATGTTAAGCCAGATCTTTCCTAATGGGCTATGCCCCTAGCCATTTTTTAAGAAAATAATTTTCTTAATTAATTAATTAATTTATTTATTTATTGAAGAAGGGAGTCTTCTACTGTGTTGCCTGGCTGACCTCATACTCTTGGTTTCAAGCAGTCCTTCTGCCTCAGCCTTCTGAGTATCTGGGGAGAAGGGCCTATACCACCATCCCTGGTTTTATAAACATACTGTATTTTATTTTTGTTTTCATTTAGGGATTTTCTTTTTAGGAACTTTTATTTTTGTTTCTTTATAGAAGACAGTTATATCTGGACTGGAAAAATAATTTAAGTATAATCGCAAAGCTATTTATTTGTTGGTGCTGTGAAAGTTCAAAAGGTATAGTTCTATAACGGAATTCCAATACACTTTTCAGTAATTGTCACAGAAACTTATCAGTGTATCAACATAAAATGTCATTTGCTATGACACCAGTATTCAATCTGTGCAAATTAATATACATAATTTAAGTGTTCTTTGTTTTAGTTACTTAGATTACTATTTTTAAATGTTCTTAGCAATTGGTTTGGATTCTTGTCCTGAGCCACAAACTCCTAGCAGTGGAATTAAAATTGGAGACAGATACATGGTTGGTGATGTGGTATCCTTCCAGTGTGATCAAGGCTATTCTCTTCAGGTAAGTCTATTTTAATATCACAGCTTTTGTTCTCATTATCTTTTTAGAGCATTTTAACAGGTCAATGATTGATCATCCATAGGTGTTTCAAAATTCTTCACCCTCGGTTGCTAGTTTATTCTTAAGTTAAAGAGTGTTAGTGAGAGAAAATGCTGGCATGTACTGAATTTGTTTTGTTTGGAAATAACCAAAATGATTTTGAGTCAGAACTGATCTTTACTTCATTTCTGTCACCTTTCAGATAGGATTTTGACAGTTTAACTCCTGAATGTTTAGAATTTGGAAATAAAATGAAGTACTATAGAAAACATTAAATAGAACTTCCATAATAATAAAATCTCCAAATTAGGACAAATCCTCAACAAATACATTTTGGATTTGCAATGCATATTCTGATATTTTGTGTGTATATTTGTGTGTATACAGGAGTTTTGTCTTATGAAAACATGAGTAAAACAACTTAAAAAAGGAAATATTTATTTTGACTCACTATTTCAGTGGTTTCAGACCATGGTTGCTTGGCTCCATTGTTTCTGGGCTGTGGTTAGGCAGATCATCATGGCAGAAGGGTGTGGTGGAGCAAAGTTGCCCACCTCATGAAAGCCAGGAAAAGAGAGAAAGAGGAAGAGAAGTCAGAGAGGGGAGAGAGGGAACAGGAATGGGCAAAGCACTGACTGTGCCGGGAGGCTTTCTTCTTCTTCCCCATTGTGTCCTTTTTGGGCCCCACCCTGCCTATTAGATTACTGCTTACCTTCAGGGCTGGTGTCCACCTGTTTGCTGTCCCTCAAGCCACTTCTCTCCAGAAATGCTCTCACTGACACCAGGAATGTGCTCACTAATTACTTAGGTGTTTCTCAATCCAACCAAGTAGACCATCAAGATCAACCACCACAATATCTTCTTTTGAAGGTTTATTTGGAAAATTTGTACTATAAAGTCATTGAAATGTACTTCAAATTAGATCCTTTATGAAGTTATTCAAATAGAATTGGAAGATAGAAATTATTTAACATGTTAATACATTCCTTGGTGGATGGGGTGGCCCATACCTTTAATCCCTGCACTCTGGGAGCCTGAGGCCCAAGGATTGCAAGTTTAAGCCCAGCCTGAGCAATTGAGCAAGACCTTGTTTTAAAATAAAAAGTAAAAAAGCAGTGGCAAAGTAGCTCAGAGTGAAATCTTGGGCTCAGTTCCCAGTACTGGATAAAAAGCAAAATGAAAAAATTAATAATCCATAATATTTAAAATTGATTAATGAATGATATTTTTGAAGCGTAATCAGTTTTTAAGCTTTATATTTCAATACTTTAACCTGTTTTAATATTTTTAAAAAGAATTTTGTAATAATTCTTTAACCAGTATCACCTTGAATATTATGGAATTTTATTATTAACTACTGTATAAATGGCCCTTTCACTTGTAGACTTGCAATAACTTAGTAGAACATTTTTTACAGAAAAGTATTAAAACCACAATTCTAAAGTCATATGAAGTCTTTTTTCTACAATGACTCTTCAGTTTTTTAATATTTAATGATAAGTATATATAATTACCTTTCTTATTTCAAGTCATACAAGGATTTCCAGGAAAAGTAAAAGTGACAATACACAGAGTTCACTAAAAAAATATATTCATCAGGAAACAAAAACTTGTGTAAATATTTTAATACTAAATTTATTGAGACATCATGAGATTACAAGTTACCTTTGGCCTCCACATTTACAAGAGGTGCTCAAAGTGGCGGCCATTCACTTCCAGACATTTATTGGTACAGCGAACTGCTGAAGTGTGTATATTTAACCTTATTTTCATAGTAATCATTCAGTATGCTATATCTCATTTAGACTTCTTCTAAATGTTCACTGAACGGTGTTATCTTCTTTATGTAGGGCCATTCTCACATTACATGTATGCCCGGGCCGGTCAGAAGATGGAATTATCCCATCCCAATTTGTTTGGGTAAGTTGAAAGACTCTAGATTATTTATATATTTCATCAGATTTAAAAGATACATCCTGTACAAATATATAATTTACCTTTTTACAGGTGTTTTGGCAATATTTTTAAGATAAATGTTTAACTTTAAAACATCTGTAAACTTTTACAATTTTCAAAACGTAGACATCAATATCAAAAAATGAGTTAAAACTGTAGGAATTGAGAAAGATGTTATGATTTTGTTTTGTTTTGTCTTTGATTCCTATAGATTTTTCACAATATGGCGTGATAGAAATACATTAGAAAAATATGTAATATCTCATTGCTTAATTTTGAAGCAGAATAGACAAGGAATCTGAAGAATCTGTGACAGGGAGCATGACACCCTATCAGATGTCTTCAGTGGTGACAGACAACTGAGATACTGAATATGTCAAAAGATAACTTGGGAACCTTGAAATTATGGAACTAAATGTTCATTCTGCACTAATGCTAATCCAAATTATTTCTGTCCACCCTTTGAGATTTCACTTCCTCATCTTTTGGTACCTACCACAACCATTAATGTATTAGGTTCTACAGGGTAAGAAAAAGAAATGTGATGTATCATTCCTATCTTTAAATAATCCATTTACCACTTGGAAGGGTAGAAATAAAAGAAATGACTTAAAAAGAATAATTTAGTGTGAGATGATGCAATTGACTACACTATTGGATTTCATAAGTGAGAATGTTAAGTGAGGCTGTTACAAACCTATTCAGCCCATTAGTTACATGAACTTTGCTAATTAAGTACAGATAAAATACACTGAAGGAGAAAGCGGCTCTTTCCTGGGAGGAAAAAGAGCAAGCGAAAGAATTAGCATGACTCCTGTGCTTGACTGCTGTACAGTGGCCACACCTGTGTATCCACTGTCTGTTTAAGTGCCATGGCAGAATACGGGCAAACAGACTGCGGGCAAAGAGTGCGAACTGATTTTAATCACAATTCTGGAAGGACTAAGTCCAAGAAAAGGTTGCTGGAGGATTGTTTCCTTCTGGGGCCTCTCGCGCGGGCCTCCATAGCAGTCTCCTCACTGTGTTTTCACATGGTCTTCTCCGTGCATGTACACTTCGTGGTGGCTTTTGCTTCACTAATATTAGTTCTTTAGGGTTAGGGCCTCACCCGTGTGCCCTCACTCAGACTTAATTACCTCTTTAAGGTTCTATTTCCAAATACAGTGGATCCTCGGCTGGTTTAACTCCAGTTGATCAGTTGAAGGCTCAGGCTCCTCTAAACCGCTTTCAAAGTCTCTCTCCTGAACACAGGCAGATCTCAGTGTCCTTAGAGAGACACTGGCCCAGGATTTCTCAATTAACCCCAAGCAGGAAAGGATGTTGTCATGTTCCTTCCAGAACTCTTTAGGGGTTAAATCTGTATCTGAGACCATCTGGAAGCACAAGCAGCTGGCATTTGGGTCATAACTCAAGACTTTGGTCTTAAATTAAAATTAAAATTCTGGTCATAACACGAATTGTTCATAAGTTAGGCCAGTTGTAACTTGAGGGTACACTGTACAGTTATACTGAAGGTTAGGACTTCAACATAGGATTATTTTGGGGGATTGGACACATTGTTTAATAGAAAGTATTAGAAACATATTTAAGAATAAAAATGTGCTTAATAGGCAAAGAGTATTGAAAGCACTCAAACTTTAGAATAGATGATATTTTTTAAAGGAAATATTTTTAGGTACAGTAGGTAATTCATAAAAGTATATTATGTCAATTTGAATATGTAAACATATAAAGGCTGGAGAAAAATTTTCTATGAGAAAAGTGCCAATTATAAATGTAGGTATTGGGCCGGGGATTTAGCTCAGTGGTTCCACCACCTGCCTTGCAAGTGCAAGGACCCAAGTTAGATCACCAGTACCAAAAAAAAAAAAAAAAAAAAGTAGGTATACTGCATGAGTGCATGTTTCATATGTATACAATTCAGCATTAAAACTTTCGAACATAAAAATATAAGAATACAAAAACACACTACATAATATTCTTATTTTTCCAGATATGCTTGTTCTGCTTATTCTCTTCTTAAATAGAGATCTCATATATGTTGTGTGATGAACAAATATAAAGATTAGTGATTCTATAATATATTTAACTTTATAATGTTTGCCTTCTTCATGTTAACTTGTAAGAATTTTCCATGCCATATTATTTTCAAAATTTGATTGTTAAAATGGCTTCATGGTGCCTATTATTGTCTAATTTATAAAATTTTTCCCATTTTGTTATTTTTTGTCCTTTGATATTATAAACAACACTTTTATAGGTATTGTTACATGCCTTTATAGACAACTAATTATTTCCTTAGAATTTTGCCTAAGTAGGCCAGGAGATGCAATTCAGTATTGCCTTGTATATAGAAGTCTTTGGGTTTGATTCCCCAGCCTTAGAAAAACATTTACCTAAGTAGATTAATTTTATCATTAGGTATAACTGTTTAGAAGTTTTGTTGACCATTATTAAATTGCTTTCAGATGTACCAATTTATTTTATTTTTTATTTATTTATTTATTTTTTGGTACCAGGGATTGAACTCAGGTCCTTGTGCTTGCGCAGCAGGTGGTGAAACCACTGAGCTAAATCCCTGGCCCCTAGATGTACCAATTTAAATAAGACCCAGGTATTATATGATAATTCCCATCCTACTATATAATTAGCTTCAATTATTATTTTTTAAAAGTTGCCAATATTTAGATTAAGTATTAGTACATTTTGGGAAAAAATCTGAATTTTTTTGTGTATTTTTTTCATTTTCATTAAGTTTGTTGGTACATTTTAGGTATAAAATACAGTTACATTCCTCGTTGGGATCTTGTACCATTACATGATGTATCTTAGTTCTTATTTTTTCCCCATTTCCCTGCCCCCCTTTACCCCCTCCACCCTTCCCCATTTACAGAGAACTTGTTTCCATTTTTTCCTTTTCTCATATTTTTTCTTTTCCCTTCTCTCCTTTCCCCTACCCTTCCTACTTCCCCTACTCCTTCACTTCCTATTTCACATTATTAATTATACCATTTGAACATTATTTACACTTTTAGTTTTTCACACCAGAGAAACATTTGGTATTTACACGAGTGTCCTATTTATTTCACTTAAGAGTATCACCTCAATGTGCATCCATTTAGCTATATATGTCTATAGTTTCTCATTCTTTATGGCTGAATAGTACTCCATTTTATAAAAAAAAAACACCACATCTTCTTTATCCAGTCTCCAGTTGACGGGCATTTGGGCTGTTTCCAAGTTTTAGCTATTACAAACTGCCACTATAAACATGGGTGCACATATATTGCTGTGGTCTAATTCTTTTAATTCTTTTGGACAGATACCCAGCAGAGGGATAGCTGGCTCAAATGGGACCTCTGATTCTAGATTTTTTTTTTGAGGTCCATACTGATCCATACTGATTTCCATGTGGAAATCCATACTGATTTCCACAGTGGTTGCACCAGTCTGAACTCCCACCAACAACGGAGAAGGGTTCCCCACACCCCCGCCAGCATTTGTTATTGGTTGATTTCTTGATAGCAGCCATTCTTTCTGGGATGAGGTGGAATCTCAGTGTTGTTTTCATCTGCATCTCTCAAATGACCAGTGATGTTGAACATTTTTTTCATATATTTATTTGCTGCTTTTACTTGTTTGTCTGAGAAATGTCTGTTCATTTCAGATGTCCATTTTTGAATTGGGTCTTTAAATTTGAGGGTCTGATTTTTTTCAATTCTTTGTATATTCTAGATAGTAGACCTTTGCCTGAGAAACAGCTGGTAAAAATTTTTTCCCACATTGTAGGTTGTCTCTTAACTCTGTTGGAAGTTTCTCTTGCAGTGCAGAAGCTTTTTAATAAGATGAGAACCCAGATGTTGATTCCTTTTGCTAGTTCCTGTGCTACTGAGGTTTTGTTCATAAAATCTTTTCCTATGCCAATGTCTCTGAGAGTTCTACCTAACTTATCTTCCAGCAAATTTAGTATTTCTGTTTTAATATTTAAATCTTTAATCCACTTCAATTTTAGTTTAGTGCTTGGTGAAAGATAGGGGTCTAGTTTTAATCTTTGTCGGGTTGAAATCCAGTTTTTTCAACATTATTTATTAAAGTGGCTATCCTTCCTCCAGTGATGGTGGTTGGCTCCTTTGTCAAAGATGAGGTAACTGAGTATGTCTGGAGTTGTTTCTGTATCTTCTAATCTATTCCACTGATCCTCGGGTCTGTTTCTTTGCCACTACCATGCTTATTGTGTATTTTAACAAAGCAAGTAATAGATGGAAGTGATATTTAGTAAAATTAAACTGTAGAGTTAAAGTGTTATTATTTAAGTTACACTGGTATGAACTTATATAGAATACTAAGCAGACTTTGATGTTCAATAGTATTATATGCAAATTTCAGCTTAAGATAAAATTGCAAATAATGTATTATTCTTTGAGCTTCTGTTTGTTCACTTGTTAAATAAGATAAAGATGTTTGCCTCCCAGGTTTATTGTGAGTATTAAATTGAGAGAATGTGTTTAAAGTGTTTGACGCTGAACCTGGAGTACATAAGGCATTTGGAGTGGTAGCTATTAGAGTGGAAAATAGACAATTACTTAACAGTCTAATAATAGGGAATAGGCTGATAAAATATGAAATAAATGGTACAATGGAATATTTAACAACAAGGACAAAGTTTATAATACATAACTGAGTATAAGATGACTTAACACTACTCACTGTATGACTATATTTTCATTATATAGTCATGCACACATACTTACCTAGAGGAAAATATAATGTAAAGATAAAATGATTATCTGTGGAGGGTTGAATTAAAGGACATTTTTCTTTCCCTTCTAATCTTTTCTTTTTGTATTTTATAAACTTTGAACAATAAGCTTGTACTCCATTTGTGAGAAAAGTAAAAATTTCGGAGGCACACTGTGGCCATATTGAAAGGAGACACAGGAGGCAGTGGGCTGGGTTTAGAGAGTGAGTTAAACCCTGGTCATCAGGTAACGAGGTTGCAGACTTGTGAACTGGAAAATAAGCAATCTGTCAGCTATTTTGTTGGATGGATGGAAAATTCATATGAGACTTTAGATGTTAGAGATGAATAAGGGGAAAACTGAAGATGATATTATCTTGGAGGACTAATTTATGGTCAAGTTCTTAATACAAAGAATATAACAGGGCACAAAATAATGTACTTGGAACTCACTGGTAACACCTATAGAACTGTCTTTCAAGGAATAGGTGAGCTTACAGACACCCAGGAAATAGAAATGAACCAAGAGCAGAAGGCAGATGCATTTTTTAGCATTGTTTATACAATTTGCATGAGTTGTCATTCTTTTTCTTCCCTCTTCATTGCCGGTTAACTCTGAATTTTTCCCTTCTTCCTCCTGGGATTTAGGGATTTCATTTGTGGTAGGAATATGTAAGTCAGAGAATAGCATATTCAGATCATGTAGAAAGATGGAAAGTAGCAGAAGATGAAGGAAAAAGAGCAGCTCAAAGATTTGAAATTGTGAATACAAGAAATAAAAGCTGGTCTTTGTCTTGTGCCCAGATTTCAGAAGACAGCCAAAATAAACCTATAAATATAGTCTTGATAAAAAGTTTAAAGATATATTTGGGTGATAAAATTATTTATTATAATTAATTATCAGTTTTGTGATGAATATATGTGGATATTGGAAGTTTAGAAAAATAATTGGTGAACTTTAATAGGTTGACATAATTATTTATTACAATTAATTTATTATCAGGTTTTGTGATGAGCATATGTGGACAATGAAATTTTAGAAAAATAATTGGTGAACTTTAGTAGCATCTATATGTTGAAAATTCTTTTGGTTTAAGGATAGATGAGCTGAGATTTCAAAAAATGGAGAGGTATATGTGTATTTTTAGAGCTTGATAGTTGTCACAGATTTGAAAGAAATTTCCATATGCATATTGATTCTAATATTAAATCAACATTTTATATATTATATATTATTAAAATCGGCTTGAGCCATGATTTATTCAATCATCCCATTAAATAACAGCTGTCAAACTTGTTATGGCATATTGTATAGAACATTGATAAAATTCCTATTGAATTTGTGTTATATAACCTACAAATTGGGTATCTATCTGCTACTATTCTTAAAAAGAAATAAATGATGTATTACTATTAAAACAAAATAAATGACTGAAATTGCAAATGAGTGTTCTATACAGAAAAAATTTAAATTTGATGCAGTTATAAAATTTGATTCTTTACCCAACATCTAATGGATGTACATCTATACTTTTTGTATAATAAAATAAAATTTATATACATTTAGAAGAAAGAATGAGCTTCTAAAATATGACTGCTCTTTGATATATATTAAATGTTTAATGTTAAAAAATAAACTGAGTAACTTTCTGCTCTTAAATTTTTTTTCATTTATCCATAGATAACCTGTAAAATAGAGATTCCAAAACAAACATGTTTATAAAGTCTGCTTAAGTTTTCAGTATATGTGCATCCCTTTACTTTTTTTACTTCTCTATTATTTTAGAATAAAATAAGGCCATATATCATATATAACATATAAATCCTTTATGTATTACCAATGGAAATCAATGTTTTCCTTCAAGGTTTTTATTGAACTTTCTTACAAAAAAAGGAAAAGTAAGGAAAATTGTGAAAATGATTCCCTCTGGAATATTGTACTTAGAGCTGAAGAGTGAGTTAAAAGTTGATTTTATTCTAAATTATATCATCTTTGGAATGACTCAAAACATTACTAGAAATACTTCAGAACGAGACATAAACCACCCACTCTGTAAAAGGCCGTGCTGTCTTTGTATTCACTGCACATGAGCTGTTACTTGTAGGGCAGTAATTTATTTTTTAACTTGAACTTTTGTTCTGAGAATATGTGATGTGTTTTGTGCTATTTTAGAAAATGTATGCCAACCAAATATACTTCATTACCAGTGTATGGTGAATGAGTGTGACAATATTCACATTTATGTAAAACTTTTCTAACTCAGAGGCTTAATACAGATTTTAAATGATTTTAATGTTTTTTAGTATAGCAAATGATTCCACTGCCATGGCTTACATGGGCCATGTATTGTTTCACAGCTCAGTGTGGTGGTGGTATGTCAGATTTCAGTGGTGTGATCCTCAGTCCTGGCTTTCCCGGAAACTACCCCAGCAGTTTGGATTGCACGTGGACAATAAAGTTGCCCATAGGATTTGGTATGTATATTGTAAACACATGAAAGAGCATTCATTACTTATTAATACATTCTGAAAAAATATCAGCATCTCCTAAGAAATTATAAAATGCTTGCCAAGTACACTTTAGTTTGGAAACACATATAATTATCTAAATTGAATAATAAAATGTGAATAACATTTGCTTAAGCTACATGTATTTCACTTGGTGTACTGAGATAACTGAAACTTTGTGAGTATTTTATTTTTTCTTATTTATTTATTTATTACTTTTAATTGACAAATAATTGAATGTGTTTACAGAACATGAAGTTTTGAAATATGTACACTATTTGGAATTTACATGTATCACCTCACATACCACTTTTTGTTGTGAAGACATTTAAAATATCTTAGCAATTTGTAAGGACACAATTCCTTGTAATTAACTATAGTCACCTTGTAATTAACTAGAATCTCTTAAGTTGATTCTTCCTAAGTGAAATTTCATGTATTCTGAGGAGCATCACCCAATCCACCTCTCTTTCCTCATCTCCTGCTAGCAGTATTCTAATCTCTGTTTCTGTGAATTCGCCTCGTTTAGATTCCACATATAAGTGAGATCACACAGTATTTGTCTTTTCATGCCTGGCTTATTTCACTTGACATGATATCCTATAGGCTCATTCATGTTGTCAAAAATAATAAGATCTTCTTCCTTTTTAAAGGCTGAATAGTCTATATAAATACAAACCAATGGTGCCGAGCCTGTGGCTCACATTGCCGTGGCAGGCACACAGAGCCCTTTCTGTCAGCACACTCACCAAGGTTTGACAACTTTTCAGCGTGAATACAACAGCAGAGATCATATTAAGTGTGCAAAAGCACACCAAATGCAGACTTTCCTTTCAATAAAAAGCCATTTGTACCTTGAAAGCTCTGTTATTGTGTTTTTCTTTTAAGACTAAAGATGTTAATGTAGAGAAGTTTTTTTTTAAACTGAAACCTCAGTATTCAGGTTTAATTGCAGTGTTGGCACTTTGCAATAAATAAATGGGTTTTGGGTTGCAGTTTAGACACTCTGTTTCTAAAAGGTTCGCCCTCACTGGTATAGACCATATTTTCTTAATCTGTTCATCTATTGATAGACACTTAGGTTGTTCCCTAACTTGGCTATTGTAAATAATGTTGCAATGAACATGAGAGTTCACATATCTCTTTAATGAACTGATTTCGCTTTCTTTGGATCTATCTAATTTTCAGATTGTTGGAATATAGCAGATGTATATGGAAATAGCCTGCTTTAGACATACATAACTACCAAATCAACACAAATTTCATGTATACTTGCTTTTGCGACTCTTTTCTTATCTCCATGAGCAATAGTAAATCATTTTCTAGTAATCTAATAAATTCATCTTAGTTTTTCATAAAGAAATAATTTTTACATTTGCAAAATAGAACAGATACAGATATTCTAGTGTTAGATTTAAATACACATTGAGATATACTACTTTCTAATTCTAATAATAAAACTCCCAGTATGTTCATGCATTACTGTTGCATGTAATAAAATCTTCTCATCTACTGTCACTGAAATTTTATTTTTACCAGCTTTTTAGATCATGTGAGTTGGTACATGGTTACCAAGGTGTGCTAGACTGAGGGCAGACTTATTCATTAAATCTCAGAAGACTAAAATGAGTAGAGTCTCTGACAAAGCTTAATACAGCTAATAATCCTGGGTAGACCGCAATCTCATGACCCAGAACTTGAGAGTATATTTCTGACCAAAGTGGAAATACACTAAGTGCAGTGATTGTGTGTGTGTGTGTGTGTGTGTGTGTGCGTGTGTGTGTGAGATTTGGTAAAAAGTAAAGTATTATTAATTTTATTTTTTCTCTTTTAGGTGTACATCTCCAGTTTGTCAATTTTTCTACAGAAACCATACACGATTACCTGGAAGTAAGAAGTGGATCATCGGAAATGAGTACTGTCATTGGTCGGCTTAGTGGTCCCCAAATACCATCTTCCCTTTTCAGCACAACCCATGAAACCAGTTTGTATTTCCACAGTGACTATTCACAGAACAAACAGGGCTTTCACATTGTATACCAAGGTAAGAGAATTCTTAAATGTGTAAGTGCATTTGACCTCCGTCTGCGATTAGAAATCTTTAACTATGTATAAGTATTTTCTGTATTCTGTTAAAAATACACAGTGAAACTCACAGGCAAATGTTTTCTGAATCTTTAGAATGATACTAACCATGAAAGAAGATTGCATTAGTCTTAAGTCATTACAGAGATTAATCAAGGAAAGACAATAAGCAAAGCAAACTGGATTCAAAGATACATCTTTGTTTTTATATCAAACTGAATAGTAAAAGGATATTTATATATTATTTTATTGTATGAAAAATTATTTTATTTTACTTTATATGATGATAATGACACTCCTTGATTTTGTTCTACTGCCAGGAAAATATGAAACAAAAATAACTTTGATAATCTTATTATATTAAACCTTTCCCACATGAAACTGCCGCATGACACTAAGTGAGATATTCCTTTTGACCATAGGTTTTGGACTGAGGTAGGGTGAACCTTAAATGCTGATTCTCCCTATTTAGTCTAATGTGGCACAGGGCTTGGCCATCATTTCGTCATTAGCATAATTGTACCCAGGCAAGTCATTTTGAATTTTATATGATAAAATACTTGTAATGTGTATACTCAGATTATGTAATTTGCAAATAATAGTAAAGTTTAACTGTTGCTATTATATTATTTCTGATTATAAAAGTTCTGTTAAAATTGAATTATGAATGTATTTTATGAAGTATAGTTCCACTGACAAAAATTGATCAAAATAACTTGAAATTTTGTTACATCCCTACTTAATTATTAAAGGATGCCATGGTAGTTGGTAATTTCGGCTGTGAACTCCCTAAAAGCGAGGGCATTTTGTTGTTCACTGATGTATGTCAAGTGTCCATAAGAGTAAGAACCCCGCATCTTATTTGTAAACTGGAAATACTCTCTGCTGGCTCTCACTGTGGAATTAGCCATACCCTATTTTCAAAACAAATGGTAACCGAGATTCTCTCTTTTGCTGCTGGATGTCTCAGAACTGTACTGGGCTGCTTCCTAGAAGCGTAAACAGCCTACACCAAGCTCTTTAATATTCACTCTGAACCCGGCTCCATTTTCCTTTTCCTACTCTCATTTTCCTTCAAAATAACACAGCTTGAAGGCTGTGGGACTAGAATTGGAATGTTATTTATTCTACATTTTTCAGTTATCGTATTCTTTAAAAAACAAGTCATTATTGACATAACAAAAATATAAAAGATCTAAAATTTTTTGTCTTGTTACTGACATAGTATTGTTGACTTGGGCCATAAGGTATAACAATAATGATTAGATAGCATTTGTGAATCATATTGAATCTTAAAACTATTTTATTTTTATAATTGAATTAATGCCTTTAAAGAAACTGAATAATTTATATAGCTCTATAAAGTTACCATTTTTGTGTTGATTTTTCAGAAAATGGTATAGTATGCAATTAAGCGAACCCTTCTATGGAAATATGTGCATACATATATGATAGTGCCAACAACATCAAAATAATTGAAATGCAAAGTTTATTTTCAGTTATCTAGAAGGATTTTTTCCCTACTACTTTATTTTATTAAATTAATTCTTCTTTGGATAAACTTAACAGAGATGCATTGTGATTTGTTTCTTTTAGAGAAAAATATTTTTAAAAGTTAAAAAGCCTCAGAATTAGGCTTGTACATATGATTAGCTTTTCTTGTGTGCTTGGAACATAACCAAGAAGCAATTGCATTCTACTTAAGAGAATAAGAATATGATTAAAACTGTGACTGTAAGAGGACTTTACATTTTTGTTCAGGTTTCAGATGCAGATAGATTGTACAAGTGCATAAAGAAACTTATGCATTTTTATGAATTGTATTAACATTTCAAATATACAATTGTAGTCATGATTTCATATCATGCCATCATTAACAGTGTTTATCATAAACTTGAATTATTACTTATACCTATCTGCAAGCAATGTCACATCAGTTTGTAAGCTACAAATAGTAGCCATCTGTGCTCTGTGAAATTCAAAAAAGAAATTCTCTCTCTCTTTTTTTCCTAGCCTATCAATTGCAAAGCTGTCCCGATCCACGCCCATTTCGAAATGGTTTTGTAATTGGCAATGATTTCACTGTGGGTCAGACCATTTCGTTCGAATGTTTCCCAGGATACACCTTAATAGGAAATTCAGCTCTCACGTGCCTTCACGGAGTCAGTCGTAATTGGAATCATCCACTTCCAAGGTGTGAAGGTATGCTTCTACATTGAAGCTATCTTTTAGGTGGTATCATTCATGTTTAATAATTCTTGTGTCGACATTCTCCCTTGTTTTCCTCTTCCAATAGTATATTAAATATACATTTAAAATATTGAAATTCATCTTTCAGTTGAATTATTAAAAGAAAAAATAGTAGCTCCATAGTAGTGAAAAAATAGTAGCTCCATATTGAATAACTCATTTTACCACTAATGGCAGGAATCTTGTGCTTCCCCATTGGTAATGAACATAAAATTTGTCACTAATTTTGAGATTTTCTTCTGTGTGTATGGGTGGTGGTGGTGATGGTATGGTGTGTGCGTGTGTGTGTATGTGTGTGTGTGTGTGTCTATTTAAGTCATTATTATGAACCAGTAACCTATAAACTACTACTGAATTTGAGTACTTTTCTCTAGAAAACCCTTTTAATCAAAAAGATCTTGAACCTCTTATAAGGGCTTATAGATACATATTCATGATATGAGATAAAAAATAAACAATGTGTGCATTGATATAATGCATTCAAAAAAGAAAGGACAAAGAAATTTATCATTCTTGTGATCATTAATGGTAAAGAATTAGCATACCTCATAAAGAAAAATACAGAAAAGACTATAATTTGCTCATTTTTGTCAGTTTCATTTTATATACCTCAACTGACATAAATATGCATCACAGATGCATTTTATATCCCTTAAGTGTATGGAATGTTTGCCTTTTTCTGCATTGTTGATTCATTGTTATTAGCATTTTATTTTGTATCTTTTTCCCATAGCTCTTTGTGGTGGGAATATAACTGCAATGAATGGCACTATTTATTCTCCTGGATACCCTGATGAATATCCAAACTTTCAAGATTGCTTTTGGCTTGTGGGAGTACCTCCGGGGAATGGAATCTACATCAATTTTACTGTCCTTCAAACAGAACCAATCTATGATTTCATTACTGTATGGTAAGCTAGGACCATTGTTGTTGATTGATTCAACGATATATGAGTGAACCGAGGAAGGAAGGAAAATATATCACAGTCCTCTCTTACAAATTGCCATCTGCTATTTGAATTGGTGTAACTGAGGGTGACATATGAGTTTTGCAGAACAAGACAAACAAGAGAAATAGATTTTGGCTTATTACCATATGAAGTAGCTATCCATTGTAAAACAAAAGCTCCATAGGTGAAACGGTTGTGTAAAGGTATTACTGATATGTTAAAACAAGCAATTATCACAGTAAATTAAGATTAGACTACCTATCTACTAAACCTGGTGAAATTTAAGAGCTTATATTCAAATCAGACTTATTTAATAAATCTACTGACTTCTGTCATAATAATTAATTGTAAAATTATATAATTGTATTATGAATTAAAACATATTCATTCAAAAATATGAAGAAAATCCCTGAATTGATCATTGGCAATTGGACAATAGAACTACTATCTTGAGTTATAAGAGTCTAACTTTAGCAATGTAGGATTCCTGAGAATGTTGCTGAGAAAAATAAAAGGGGAACAAACCCAAAACATTTTAGAGAATCTGAGTTTTGGTCAAAAATAAAAGACAATGTATTCATTACAATGAATGCAGATGCTTTTTATTTAGGTGTAGATGTGAGCTATTTTCATACTTTATATTTTAAAATGCATTATCACATATGTAGTCAAAAAGTACTCCAATATGATCTGTCACTCACTGATTATTTTATCCACTGGATCTTTATTATTAACATTATAATACAAGTATATTCTTTAAACTTGGTGCAGAATTCTCCATGAATTATTCTCAATCTCTCCTCTTTCTCCCCAACAGGGATGGACCAGACCAAAATTCCCCTCAGATTGGGCAGTTCAGTGGCAATACTGCTTTGGAATCCGTGTACAGCACTTCCAATCAGATCCTCATAAAATTCCACAGTGATTTCACAACAAGTGGCTTTTTTGTGCTCAGTTATCATGGTGGGTATTATCTAAGTGTTTTTATTTCACTGTGTATTGTTTAGACTGCTCTGGAAAAAGAGTGAATAGACCATATGTTTAACCAGTGATTGAAAGGTATTGAAACTTGACACAATGATCCTCACTGTAAATTTAGCATTTCAAATGGATTTACTTGCAAGGAATGACCTCTTCTTAATATTTTAGGAACATTGAAATGTGAGGAAATGCATCTAGGAAATAAATCCATCAGTAATTACTGAGTGAAAATAATCATTTTTACAAGGAAACCAATAAAACAGAACCAGCTGTTCATATTTTATTGCATATAATTTGAAGACATCTAGATTTTTCTATACAAAACCTTTAATCTATTCCACCTGCTGCGAGTCTTTCTAAAATCAGCATCCAATATCTTTATACTTTGTATCACATTACTTATTCATCTGTACTCTTCTTTCAAAACTGTATCTACTTGAGATTCTCAGATTTTTCAAGTGACTTTCAAATCATTACCTTCATAACTTTTATTCCAGTGGAATAATTTATGGAGTCTCAATTTTATTTCTTTACTTAAATTGTTCTTGGTCAAATCTTCATAATAGTAACTTTTTGAAATGATATTCAGGGGGTTTCCCCGAGGTGTTTATTTTACCTTATTTTAATTTCAGTCCATTATAAATAAAAAAGTGTTATTTATAATGACTATACCCATTTCTTTTTAAAATCTATCTCATAAAAATACATTCTACTTTATATAGAGGTAGAATCTTTATTCTAATGCTATGACTATTTCCCCAATAATTTACTAAATTAAATTTGCAAAAACTATGAAAATCTGAGGATGGACTTGTGCTCTGTCCATTCTAGTAATATACAACTTGAACTTTGTAAAACAAATAATAAAATATTTCATGCTCAAAGCTTATATTCCAAGAAAAATATGGTATGTCAAATATGATTATGTTCAAGGACATTTAAAGCACATTGGATCTAGAAATAGAAAATTGACTATAAATATGTGATTTGTTTAATCCAAGTACTTATCAGCCAGTTAGGTAGTTTGTCATTAGTATCCCCATAGCTAATGTGCACTATATCACAGCTAATTAGAAAGTGGAGTATTCAGTTAGGCTACTTTTTTGAATATTTATTTATTAATATCTTCTTTTGCTTTCTGTTGAGTTGAACATTGAACCCTCGAGTCTGTAAATACACTTTAAAGCTCTGACAATAGCGTTATTACTTTGGTAGGCAATCACAATTTTACAAACAATAATCATACGATCAAAAATAAATTTGTTGCTGAATTATAATATGTATCCTTTCTATTTTCATGGATCTCTGCCTAATTTTTTATTTATCATCTGGTATCCCGTCTGAAGAAGTTTTAAGAAGACACTATTCATTAAGGGACCATAAAAACCTCTAAGACAATCTCATAAGCAGTATAAAATTCTTATAAAATTTAGGAGGCTTTTCAAAGCAAAAATATTTTCAGGAAAAGTTGTCAGTGTATATATGTGTGAGTATTTATATAGAGAACGTGTGGAAGACAGACTGTATGCATACATACACACAATTATGAATGTGTATTTATGAGTACATAGACATTTGTGAATGTATACAAATATTATCATTCTAAAATGTGTTTTACTTGACTTCGGGATTTGGTTTTCAGTCAAGTTTTGAAGAGATGGAATAGCTTAGTAATAAAGCAGATCCAGTGTTTGTTTAGCACTTTTCCAGTTGACTTTGGACAAGATATCCTTTGGTCTCCACTTTCCTCAGCTGTGAAACAGCATAGGACCACCAAACAGATAAAACGAGACACCATATGTATCCAATTTAGTTTACTACTGGTATGTATCATTTTAAGCCATATGAAATTGCCACTCAGGAAATGCGGAGTGCTAATAAGTTTGTACAGCTAGCCCCTGAAAGTACTATCATTTTTATTATTATGATCATTATGTTGAAGAGATTTTATGAACTTCAGAGTCAGTGCATAATGTAGAGAAGACATTTGGTGACTGTTTGTTTCCTTATCACACCCTACATCACATTTTAGATTTTTCTATTGCATTTTTGTTTCTACTTTAGATTTCATACAAAGTCACAATTACTGAAGCCCAACATTTGAATCAAGATCTCTAGAAATTTTACCCAAATCTAAATATAACCTTGAAAGTTGGGCTGGTAGCCATGGTCTGTGTTAAAAATTGGTGCCTGGTTTCTTCCAGCACTGTTTTTCTCTTGGCTCATCTTTCCTAGAATACATAATACATCAAATCAAATTTAAGGCTATCCTGTTATAAAGTTCTTTGAATCTTACTCCCTCATTCTTTATTCCAGAATAGCTTTCTTAGTGGCAGAATATTGGTCAAATTATTGGATATTTTCTTACAGGTAAACGAGGCAAATAATTCATTATTTAAAACCGGAGGTCTATGGAGTAGACCTAAACTTAGAATGGTCTACTCTCTCAGGATCCTGTCAATTATCCTATTAATTTAATCATTCTTTTTGTTATGTTCTCTTCTGTAAGTCAAAAGTGATTTTCTCAGGAATTGTGTTTATTTGACTCTTTAATCTTTTAATATATTTTCTTCAGGTCACATTGATCACTTAGCTTTTATTTATTAATATATTTTATGTATGTTTGAAAAGAAATATATGTGTTTTTTCTTCTGCATTCTGACTTATTTCCATTATGTGATCCATCATGCCATCTGCCTTTTATAAAACATCATCTTCATAAAGACTTTTATGATCAAAATAACATTTACAAAAAGCTTTGCAAAATAAAGATCTATTCAGTGAAAAACATAGGGCAAGCACTTTACCTCAGACATCATATTCTTTTTTTTCATTTCAGGGAATGTTTTTATCTCTCTACAATTGCTATAATTGTAGTTCCCTAAAGTAAAACCTTTGCGGGCTGGGGATTTAGCTCAGTGGTTCCGCCATCTGCCTCCCAAGCACAAGGTCCCAAGTTTGATCCCTGGTACCGGAAAAAAAAAAAAAAGTAAAAGCTTTACTGGATATCTGCTATACGGTCTACATAGAGTTAGCTTATAGCAAATAATAACAAAATTCGGTCCTAATCAATGAATTGATCCTAATCAAAGTAATTACACAAACCCATTTTTATTTCATTTAAAAAATTAGTGTATAGTTTTACAGAATAGTGGGTTTTGTTTTGGCATATACTTACAACTACATAATTTTTGCAGAAAGTAACTCTGTACAACAGTGACTGTTACAGGAATAGCTACCATTTACTAAAAATTTAATATGCTGGGCACTGTGCTAGGTGTCTTCTCTATATTGTTGTTAATTTTCTAACAACTTCATAAGGTAAATATTATTACCTTTGTTTAAGTAACCTGCCTAAAGCTAGAGAACCAATGAAAAGGTCTGGCCAAAATAGAATAGAGAAGAAACAGAAATAGATCTGCCTGTATACAAAAAATATTTTTTTTCAAAACTATAAACAACAATAATAATAACCTAAATGTGTTAAGTTCTTACCAAATGACAAGCAATGTCCTCAGTGGTATTATTGCATAAATTGAATATATTTCTTGTTATATCAACTTAATTTTTCTTAAATTTTAGCTAAAGCAAGTTTTCTTTTTAGCAAGATGATCATCTGATTTTTAAAAAAATACCTCTTCTAATTATAACTTGGAAGAATAGATTTGCCAGTGTCTTTCTTTCCCAATATCTACATCCTAACTACATTGGGGTGTTTATCACAATTTGGTATATTCCTTACAGTTTTCAAGATGGTCACTTTGCCAAGAGAAAATGAATTTCATTAGTCTGACTTATATCAACCAAAACAACCAGGAGACTATGGTATCTTTTTAATTTGAAACAGAAGGTATCATTTTAAGCTGGTTAAGTTCATTATCCAGGCACCTATTTTTCTATTATCAGAGTATTAGAGAAACTCAATTTGTCTACAGAAGATTTTCTCAGGAGCACAAAATGGTTTTCTCATCAGCAGTTTACTTTTGGCCCACTGGGTTCAGAAATACAAAGTGGAAAATTTCAGAAATAAATAATCAGTTACCTTTAAGGAAACATTACTATACTGTACATTATAATTTCTTTGTTGTATTATTAGTGATGCTGTTAATCTTACTCTCATTTGTAAATTAAATCTTATCATAGATGTGTATTTATAGCATATTATAGTACTTATAAGGGTTCATATCATCTGTGGTTTCAAAAAACCCACTAAGGTAATCTAAGACTGTATCTCCCATTAGTGAGGGGATATTATTGTAATGATTTAGTAATATGTGCTACCCATGGTTTTCTATTAATAGCTCTTCCAGGGTTAAGAAATGAGTTATATAATGACTCATTATTTTTGAGAAATGTAGTTTAAAGGTCTGCAATGTCTTTCAAGTTATCTCTCAGAGTTATGTTTCCTTTATTTAATAGATGCCATATTTGAGAACATTAAATGCAACTCTGCAAAGTTTTACCCTAAAAAAGACTGCTGCAGATGTGAGGAGAGATTTTATACAAAATATAAATCATGGTTGCTTTTAATTATGTGACTGCTTTGCCTCACACAACCTAAAGACTTGACCTTCTTTTGTATTTCAGTGTAGAACTCTGAACTCATAAAGATTTTATTGTTTGATGTCCAGAGTGCAGGGCTATCATAGTGATGTGTGTGTGTGTGTGTGTGTGTGTGTGTGTGTGTGTACATAAAAAGAAATGGTGGAGCTAAAAATCTATACTGGTAAACTGGTAAATGAGGAAAAAATAATGCTCTTTGTTATTTCTTAAATAACTTAAGGGTCGTTTTGACTGACTGAAAGTCACAATTGCTTACTATCCTTTGATATTTTGTTATATTTATACATTCATTGGTATCATTTAGTATTTTATTCTGGACAATATCTTACTGTCTCCTATAACTAAAGACAATGAGGAGCATAATTTTTATTAAACCAATTTGGGTTAATTTGCTATTTATAATGAGTGAGACAACACACTATGAGGGACCCTGTAGCATCTTGCAGAATTGTGTGAGATGGTTTCAGGAAAAAGCTCAGAACAAATCATGTTCTTCTGAGTTAGGTGTTGTCCAAAAATTGGAGCAGTTTTATGATTGGATACCTTTATATTTTTTCTAAAGGTAGAAAGAATGAAACATAAATATATAATTGGTAAGAAAGCAATATTCATTCATATTCATCCAGATGGAAAAATCATGGTCATTTTGACAGGCAGAATGTTTATTATGGCTTGTGTCTAGATGTCTCCCCAAAGCCTCACGTGGTCATAGGTGGCTTTTTCAGAGGTGGCTGAATCTAGAGTGTGTGATGCTGGGATTAAGGTTGTGTGATTACTAAACCAGTACACGAATTGGCTTGGCACTTCCCTAATCCCAGTAGACTGGATAAGATAAAAGGGGGCAGAAAGACACTGTTGAGATTCCCTTGTTGGGCTGGGGATTTAGCTCAGTGGCACTGTGCCTGCCTCGCAAGCTCGAAGTCCTGAGTTCGATCCCCGGTACCAAAAAAAAAAAAAAAAAGATTTCCTTGTTGCTTTTGCTACCATGTGGGTGCCAGGAACCATTTCTTCTCTGCGACTCCCCTCTGCCATGTGCTGCTCTGCCTTGGAGCCAGCCCATTATGGACTGAAACCTCTACAAACTGTGAGCTAAATAAACCCTTCCCCTTTAAGTTTGGATGTTGGTATTTTGTCTCAGCAACTAGAAAAAAGTAACTAAGATATTGTTGTTCTAGCTTTCATTTTTATTGAGATTACAGAAAGGTTCTGTTTTTTTTTCTTCTTGTTCCAACAGATCATAGATTTACTTTGTCTTATGTCAGTTTTTAGCAAAATTATTTATGTTTGATGTATCACTGTGGTCTACCAGTTGTCTCCAAAGCAGACAGTAGCTGCTTTGTTCTTGTTAATTCTGAACTGGACATAGTTTAAACTGATACATAAAGGTAGGTGTAGCATATTCCTTCTCAGAAAAATCAACCAAGCTCTTGTACTGAACAGGAAGAGGCAAGTAGAAGCCGACAAAGAACAAATTGTCATTGTGAATAGCCTGTTACTTATTAATGTGAAATGTAACTAAAGCACGTAGAGAAAGGGTCGTTTCTCATTACTTTCAAGTTTTTAATGGGCTTGGTACTAACACAGGATACAGCCAATTATCAGTCTGCATATGGAGAGGGTCAATAGATATTATAATTTTTCTATGCTAATTCTGAGATTTCCCAATAGTTTTGTTTCCCAATAGCTTCTGTTATCCCTTCTGTAGGGAAATACTAAAAATAACTTGTGGATTCATTTCCCATATGTTTTCTCTCCCGTGTTTAACTTCAAAGACGAACTTTTGCTCTTGATTAGTAATGTTCTCCAATATATAGACAGAAAACACGGTGACTTGAAAATAACTGTAGTGCAAAAGTGAAATTTGCAGGCATGTATCTAGTTCATACCAACGCACTAGAAGGTTTTTCTCCAAACCTGAAAAAACTGCTTATTATTTTTTCCTCTTTATTAGAATTGAGATAGCATTTATCGAGACACTATTAACTCTGGTTTCAAGTGAAACTGCTTAAATTCATTTTAGATTGCTTTTGCAATAACACTACTAAAACTACATAATTGAACATAGCATTATCAATACTTTTCCTCCACTCAATCTTCCTCAAATGACGAGATTATGATACTAATGTGGATACACCTGAAGTACACTGGGGCTTACACAGAGCTCTGAGTTTATAGGGCAACACAAAATGTTATCTTTGTCCTCTGTTAGGGAAATCGTGTCCCTATTTGGCAGAAAGGTTATGCGCTTGTGCTTTTTTGGTTTGGAGAAAGAGTGGCAATTTGCCAGTGTTCTGTTTTGTCTTTTCTGAAGCAGCCTTTAATAGCACAGTTGAATAGAAGTAGATAAATGCATTATTCTTTTCTGGAATTGGATTGGCTGTGTCGTTGCAAAGAAAATAGGAAATTAAAAATAACCAAAAAGATATTGCCAGAATCAAATCCTAAAGCAATTTCAAGAAATTTCTTTGAACAAGAAGCAGATGTCTATGCACTTTTGAACAAACAGGGCAGTTTTCAAATAATAGCCATCCTCAAAAGATACTGAAACACAGGAGGCAATGTTCTAATGTTGATGTTAAAGAGTAAATTGTGTTTCAAAGCTGAGTGATGTATCAAATAAAATGATTATTTTTAAGACAACATAAATTTAGATCAACTATGTTTTTGAAAAGATAAATATCCATTGTATGCAGTTTTTCTGCAAATACTCTGCAAAAACTGTCAACTTTTCTAAATAGATCAATCCAATAAAAACTAAAAATATATACTCATTGTTTAAGATTTGGATGACATAATTCTAAATTTGTACCACTTTATATACTAATTTCAATTTTGCTGATAACTGAACGTGTGACATGTGGCTTTGTCTACCTCCTTTCACTTCCCTAGGGTACTTCTCCCTCACACCCACCCCCACATAGAGAAATTAGAACATTCAGTTTCCAACATAATTTCTAGTTCAAACCTATACAAGATTGAGTACATTTGTACAAGGTCTGTTTATTTTCTTTCAAGATAGCCAAAGTGTATATATACAGCTTTAATGCCATTAGCTATTAGTATTTCTTGAGCATGACTTCTAGACCACTGTTATGGGAATTTTAAGACCACAGAATGTGCAATATTTATCATTCAAAACTATAAAACATGTTTCAATACCCATGGCTTTTATATAATACTTTAATGTGCATCAATGTGACAAAATACAGAATCTTAGGAATTTTAAAGCATATCTGATTGAAATCAGACTAGAAATAAAGTGAATAGCTTGATGCATTCTGGGAGATTGTGTAGGTGTTTTGAGTGACACTTTAATGGGGAAGTCACATCAGATTGAAATTCTGGGTGTACAGGTCACAGCCAGCATCACAGCAGTCGCTGATGTTGACACTCACCTGAGAATGTACTCTCCCTTCGAAATGATGTGTGTCTGGCCCTATTCTAAGCACTCTACCTTATTTTAGCACAACCTCAGACTTATGTCTGTATTTCAGATGTGAAAAGTGAAGCCCAGAGTCCTAACAATTTGTTTAAGGTCAAAGAACTAGCAAAGAGCAGACACAAGATTTGAAAGCAGGCATCTGCTTCCTGTGTGCGTAGTAGATCAGGCTGCTTTGTGTTCAGAAATACTCACCAGCACTACTTTCAGGGTTTGTAGTCTTCAGTGAGATTTATTGGTTTGATAAACACTTTTTCAGAAAGAGTTGTGGGCTGCACAGCATTTAACTCGTCACTTTTCTTGCTGGTGTTTGAACACAGGACCCTGATGCCAGCTGGACATGTGTGATGCCACTGACTTACATCCCCGTCCTCATCCCCCCCTATGGCCTTCAGTTACAGACATCTGATGTAGCACACCCTACACCATTGCCTTATTACATCCTCCTCCTCCTTTAGATGACAGGCCTAAACTTTATGCACAATTACTTTAGTGATGGCCAAAGCAAAATGGTTTTCATGGATGAGAAGTGAAAATAAGGAAAAGCAGAAAGAATTAATATTTTGTGAATTACTCTTATTCATGTGTAAGCACCAAATATCTTTAAGGCATGGAATCCCAATGTTATACAAAAAGTGATTACCTTTATATAGTTCACATTATATGCCAGATACTTTTCCAAGGGCTTTCATATTTCAGCTCATTTGATCATCATAGCCACAGTGAGATGGCATAAAATTCTTACTGTCATTGCTCTTTTACTATTTACTGTTTATGAGAAAAGTGCAACAAATATACACAACCTTCTCAATTTTTCCCATTTTGTCAGTTTTAGAATGAGGATTTGAAAGTACAGTCTAGAGCATTATATTATATATCATAATATATTATATATTATATATATATTTTAATGATATTTGTTTTTCTTTAAAAATATTTGTTCTCTCATTTCTCTAGCACTCAGTCACTCAGCAAATGTTTGGTAAACTTTGGTGAATGTTGCTCTGTGTTAGGCACTCATTGTATTAGGCTTTGGAAATCTAGCAGTTAATAGGATAAGCAAAAGCCTCTGCTTTCTCAGAACTTGTCTTCTACTGAAAGAAAAAGGAGAGTAAATGAATAAATAATTATCTCACAGTTATGAAAACTGCCAAAAGGAGAATAGAGAGGTGTGAGGCAGAGTAACCGCAAGGACTGAACTTTAGATACTAAAATCAGTGAAGACACTCTCAAGTCACGCACACAGTTACAAAAGCGATAGAAACATAGGTTTTAAGAAACCAAGGTGTAAAATTATATAGAGCATAAACTTTTACACCTGTTACCAAAGGTTAAGCTGTGAACCATTTGATATCTTTGTTAAGTGTTAGAAGAGACCATAGTAGGAGTTAAATTGTAGATAGCTTTCTTTATCCTAAATTTGTTATTAAAAATTGAAGATAGGTTGTTTAATTTTTTAATGGATAAGAATGCTATCCTACGTAGGCAATAGGAGTCTCAGCTGTTCTTCAGCTTTAAGAACAGCACAGGGACTATCATTTTTTAAAAACTGTAGGCAAAATTGTAAGCAAGATGGTTAACTAGATAAAGTTAGAGATATTGGAGATCAGAATCAACGATTTGAATTTAATGTATATTAAATCATCTGGAGAATTTTGTGGCCCATCATTTCTTGACATACCATAATATGGACTCTTTAATAGTCTCTAGTCATCTACTTTTGTTCCCTTCCAATTGTTGACTGCCCCCCCCCATTTTAGCAAAAATGATTTTTTAAAAATAAAAAAATACTCCACGTTATTTTCATACATAAATCTTCTGGAAGGCTTCTCAATGGCCTTCTTAAAAAATAAATAAGATCCTAAAATGACCCAAAGACACATATTAGATTTAGTCCCAAGTTACCTGTTCCTTATCCCTCTCCTCTACCCCTCTCTCAAGCAGCCATAGTGACCTTTTTTTCTGCTTGGACGTCTGTTGATTTCTCTGTAAAATTCTTTTTCCTAACATAGAGAGACAAATATACAGACATATATAGTGACAGGCTACACTGTCAGCTTGACTGGCTTCAGAGCCACCCAGAGGATTAGTAACAAACACATCTGGGTGTATCTCAGTGGGTATGGAGGTGTGACTTCAGATACTGTATCTGGCCCCTGGCTCCTTCCTGTCTTATTCTGTCTTCTGCTTTCTGGCCATCATGAATTAAGCAGCTGTGCTCCACCCTGCCTATTCACCTTACTGTCTCTACCTTGGAGTCAGCTGACCATGAACTCAATCCTCTGAAATTGTGAGACAAATAAACCTATCTTTAAGTTGGGTATCTAGGATATTTGGTTCAAGACATGAAAAGCTGACTAATATAGAAAATTGGTATTGAGATCATGGAGTTCAGAAGCCTTTGGAATTGGTTTGCAGGGAAAATTTGGAAAGGTTTGCAGATGTGGGGTAGAGAAGACCTAAAATATTATGTAAGCAGAGCATGATGAGCAATTTTAGTCAGAATTCAGAAGATCAGAATCCTGACAGGATTGTGAGGGTAAAGGGGAGGCTTATGAGGTTTCAGATGGGAATAAGGATTTCATTGGGAATTGGACTAGGAAATATATGTTGTACTCTAGAAAAAAAGTTTTCTACATTTGCCCATGTTCTGAGACTTTGAAAGAAGCTGAGTTTAAGGGCTATAGACTAATTGAACTGGCAGGGGGAATTTCAAGGCAGCCCAGTGTTCAAGTGTTGTGTTCAGTTGTCATGGATATTGTTAGCTGCTTTTAGCCAAATCCACATTAAGAATCAGGAGCAAGAAGTAGAGAGAACATATTTGAAAAAAAAAATTGTAGGTTGTCCAGAGAGGAAGCACATATAAAATTAGGGTCACCTATCTTTCACCATGCACTAAACCAAAATTGAAGTGGATTAAAGATCTAAATATTAAAACAGAAACACTAAAACTTGCTGGAAGACAAGTTAGGTAGAACTCTTGAAGACATTGGCATAGGAAAGGACTTTATGAACAAATCCTTAATAGCACGGGAACTAACACAAAGAATCAACAACTGGATTCTTATCTTATTAAAAAGCTTTTGCACTGCAAGATAAACCACCAACAGAGCTACGAAACAACCTAGAATGTGGGAAAAAATTTTTACCAGCTGTTCCTCAGACAAAGGTCTGCTATCTAGAATATACAAAGAACTAAAAAAAATCAGACCCCCCCCCAAATATAAAGACCTGATTCAAAAATGGGCATCTGAAATGACAGACATTTCTCAGAAAAACAAGTAAAAGCAGCAAATAAATATATGAAAGAATGTTCAACATCACTGGTCATTCAAGAGATGCAGATGAAAATAATGCTGAGATTCCACCTCAAGACACCTTTGGGTATCTTCCCAAAACAATTAAAAGAATCATACCAAAGTGATATATGCACTCCCATGTTCATAGTTGGACAGTTTGGAATAGCTAAAACTTGGAAACAGCCCAATTGCCCATCAACTGGAGACTGGATAAAGTTTTTTTTTTTTTTTAAATAAAATGGAGTACTACTCAGCCATAAAGAAGGAGAAACCGGAGACATTTGTAGCTAAGTGGATGCACATTGAAGTTATACTCTCAAATGAAATAAATGGGACACACATGTAAATACCAAATAGTTTCTCCAGTGTGAAAAACTAAAAGTGTAAATAAGAATCAAAATGTATAATTGATATTGTGAAATAGGAAGAAAATGTCTAAAGCACTAGGGGAAGTGGGAGGGGTAGGGTAAAGGAAAGAAGGGAAAAAAAAATAGGAGAAAAGGAAAAACACGGAAACAAAATCTTTGTAAATAGGGAAGGGTGGAAGGGGTGAAGGGAGGCCAGAATGGGGAAAAATGGGGGGAGAACGGGGAATGGGGAAAAAAATAAGAACTAGGATATGTCATGTAAAGGCACAAGATCCCAATGATGAATGTAACTGTATTGTATACCTAAAATGTACCAATAAACTAAATGGAAAAAAATAAAAAATAAAATTGGGGTCAAAGAGAGTGTAATTGATAAAAACATTACCACCACTAAAAAGAAATCAATTGTTTTGTACTGGGACAAGAAGAAAGATAGTTTGAGGATATCTCAGGAATCAACAAGACTCTCCCATTACCAGCTCATGGATACAAAAGTCTAAACTATTCATTTGAGAAGGGAATGAATACCTAGGAACCCTGCTTGAGAAGAGTCACCTAGTGAATCAAGTCCTGAGGGACTTATTTCACCATGTTCAGCCATTCAGACACTCAGAAGCTCCCACAGACATGGTAAAAAGCTAGAGTTCCAAGTGTTGGCAGACCTTGGCATAGTCCACATGGTGCAGGTATTTCCAGCATGCAGAATACAAGAGTTGTGAGCAGAAGGAGACTTCAATGCAGATATCAAAAGAAGATCTTACAAGCCTAGAATTATCCCCCATTGTGTGTGAAGTTGTTGTAATGAAGTTGAAGATGCAATAGAGCTTCCAGAAAGTCAGAGTATCCATGAATGTAGAAAATCTATGGAGTAAAGCCACACACCATGAGTGGAGCCAGCATAAGAAAGAGGCTGTGTGGGCTGCAACTGGCAAGGCTACAGGGGTGGGGCCACCCAGGCCCCTTCAGCTCACATCTTACCACCATGTGCCCTGGATGATGGATATGGATCTACAGAACTTAATTTTTTCTGCATTTGCTTTGGTCCTATTCTTGTCTAGGCCACTCCTTTCTTTCCCCTTTAGAATGGGAATATTTGGTCTGTGCTATTTTACCTTGGGATTAAGTAATCTGTTTTTTAAATTTTACAGTGGTTCACATTTAACAGTCTGTCTTGAGTCTCAGAGGAAATTTTGAACTTGGACTTTTGAGCAATGCTGCAACTGTTGTGAATTTGGGGAAGGCATTGGAGTGTTTTTAGTTGTACCTAGGATAGTTATTTTCATGTTAGGGTAGAATTATGACCTTGTGCTTATTTGGAGCTTAAGTATGGTTTAAGGAGATGTGTTTTCAGGTCTAGTTGACAAAGGGTGGAATGTGATAGTTAAGTTTGTTTTTCTTTAAACAAGAAGTTTATTTAAACAACAAGACACTTGACTTAAAGGGAAAACTATCTAGGATTCTTTTTCTTTTAAAGAGTAATTTACTCCTACATAAAGACAGATTGCCCTACATGTAACAGCTACGTACAAAAAGGTTATAAAATTGTCCTTGGTTTTACAATGATAAATGAAAAACATTAAAATTCTCCAATCAAGCAAGGTATGCAAGGATTTTTATGTTTTTGTTTTTTCTGTTGTCTTTTCTGTTAAAACAGTGAAAGCAAAATAACTTACTGGAATATAAAGATAAGAGCTGATGAGCATGCCACTAATGGAGAGAGGGAATTATTTTCACAGAACTAGTATCTCCCCATCCAGTCTCCATCTGATGTCAATCAAAATATATTGTTGGACATTTAGTAAAAAAAAAAAATGCAATGTGCTTGTGCACATATACCAGATACTTTATGTACAATAAAGGAATGGGGAAGGGGTAAATGAAAGAATAGAGAAAACTATACTGTAGTAGTCAGGATGTGGTGGAACCAAATTGCAGTTTTCTAATTGAGAATGTATTCTTGGTCTGTAAGAACAGAGTTCTGGAGTAGAGTTGTTGCAGGCTCCCTTTTTAGTAGACACCTCCTGTCTGCTGCTGGAACACATCAATTGTATTTTCGTCCTCCATTTCCAACTGTGCAGGTGTGTGTGTTTCATTGATTGGCTGTCCATCAATTTGGAATCTGATCTGCCTCATTGACAAACCCTGTCATTCACAATAGGCTTTCATTAATTTACTAAGTGGTGTATGCCTCTTACTCATAAACTGCACCACAGAACCATCCTGTCCCACCACCTTCAAATTAATATGATCGTTGTTCTCAGTCTTGACTCCTTCCTTGGGCTTTTCATCGGCCATAGTGAGCGCCCCAGTCTTCTCAGCTGCCGCTTCACAAAAGAGGTACCAGGTCTGCACTGAACGAGCACACTAGCAGCTCCAGGAGCAGCAGAAGGAGGCAGCAGCGGTGGCCGAGGGAGAGGGCACGTGCACCTGTGATAGTTAAGTTTGATCATCAGTTTGATTGACTTGAGAGTTATTTCCGAGATCAGTACAGCACAATTCTGGGTGTATCTCTTCCGTGCATAGAGACTTAACTCTGGATGCTGTGTCTTGTTTCTGGCCCCTTCCTCTCTGGAGCTGCATTGTCCCCCTGCTCTGCTTTCCAGTCAGCATGAACTAAGCAGCTTTGCTTTGCCACCATAACTTTTCTGCTTTGAAGCCAGCTGATGGTGGACTAAATCCTCTGAAACTATGAGACTAATAAACCTCTCATTAAATTGTGTATGTTGGATATTTAGCCCCAGTGATAAAAAGCTAATAAAATCACACACTGTTCTTCAACCAGTTAAATTCTATTGATTAATGAGACTGATTAATACACACCTGTCAACATGAATCTAGACAGGACCGTGTCTGCTGATTAGCTGCTGGATTTCCAGCACTTATCAGGTGGGAGCTCAGCAATAACGTATTTAATGAACTACCGAATGAGCTTTGTTAGGTATTTTAACAAAATGCACATATTTGCAAAATGAATCCATATAAATTATTCATGAAATGAGAACTAACACATCAAAGAATAAAGATGGGACAATTCAAGACATGAAAACACTAAATAGTCAATATTATAGAGCCAATTTCCAGGCTAACAAAATTTGTGAAAAGTGAAGATTTGAAGAAACAATACCTCAAATGCTAAGGGCCTGAGAGAGTTAAACTGGGAAATACTGCTTTTTGGCATATATTTTTGTAGATATATACATGTAGTCCTAGGAATAATCTAGGAATGGTAAGATAATGAGTTTATCTCTCTAATATTATAATTTAAATCTGTTGATTATGAAGTTCCATGTGTAACTACTGGAAATTAGTGACATGGAAACAGGAAAATATTCCTATTCTGACTTATTTAATTATAAATGTGAGAAAAGATGTGTCTTAGTTTTTAATCTAGAATGTGGCTTAGATTCTGGCTGTGTCAACCAGGAAATAATTCAACCACCTTCTCAGCTTGTAGATGAAGCAGTATAGTTTCTTCACTTTAATTACTTGGCCATCTTCCATATGTGTCTTTCTGTTGCATCTTTTTTGCTTTTTAAATAAGGACAACAGTTATATTGGATTAAGGATCCACCCTAGTCCAAGATGGATTCAATTTAACTAATTACATCTACAGCTACTGTACTTTAAGTAATATTCTGCAGTTTCAAAAATGACATGAATTTAGGCAACAGTATTTACCCCAGTAAAACAGGTGTGAAGTGGCAGCTTTCTGGACATGTCTTTTGGCAGTAAGAATAGACACATTTTAGGATTACACTAAGGAATAAATGGAGAAACTGAGAAAGACTGAAAATACAACTTTAATAAACTTTTTACAATTTGCCTGTTTGTAGTATTTTATTTAAATTTCAAATTGAAATAGGTGAAAAGAGAGTCATTTCATTTTTTCCTCCCTTATTTTTTATTCAGAATTATATAGTTCACTGGGCATGGTGGTGTACGCCTGTAATCTCAGCACTTTGGAGGCTGAGCAGAAGAATGGGGCCTGCAGTAATTTCAAGCCAGTCTGAACTACATAGGGAGACTCTGTCTCAAAAAAATTGCGTAGTTCAACTCTAAAACAAAAATTATTTCCTGTAACTATGGGAGATTCTGCTTATATCCTATCATCTAGCACTTTAACTCCAAATTGCATCCATTTCCTCTTCACTTACAGTTTGAAAGCAGAGTCATCTTAAGACTATGTTTAGAAACACTTTCTCTCTTTAGGAAGCCTATATCCTGTCATTTTTTAGCAAGTATTTGTTGAATGATAGGTACAATGACAGAAGATAATTACTGAATTATGAAAAAGGCACATAGGCAGCCTCCCTCTTGTAACAAATGAACAATTAAGCAAATGCATGGGTAGTGATAAAATTAAAGCATGCCACCATCACGTGTGGCACAAAATAGGCTCTGTTATTACAGAATGTCAAGAAGGAGTGGGAGACATGGACATTGAGAAGCTCAGATAGCATTTGGAATTGACACACAAAGTCAGTATTGAAGCCTAAAGAATCAATGAAATCACTCAGGGAGAGACGTAAAAAACATACGTACAAGAAAGCTGATTCAGAATTCAAATTTATAAATTGATCAAAGTAGAGTTGGTCTTATGGAAGGATAGTAGAGGTGAGAGGTGAGGACATTACACTTCAGATACTCCATGGTCCCACAGTGATAAAACTATCTAGGGATACAATTTATAAAATTCATGGTGATGGGGGAAAAACAGAGAATAAAGCAGACCTTAGCTCACAGCATCCATGTGGTCTATTATCTCTGACCTTCACATTCTCATTAATAGTAATTTATAATCTCTGATCTTTTTAATTCTACTACTGAGTTACATAGGTCATTCTCAGCAGGTACAACGGGTGCCAGTGTTCTTGGGCTCTACATAAATAAAAATGTTTTCTTCCCTAATAGAACAAGTTATGATTAGCACAGAAGTTTAAGATGATTTTACAGGCAAAGTAAAGTAATTCAAATATGGGCATCTTCACATTTCTTTGATTTCTGAGTTGCTTTCTGTTCTACATTAAAGTCAGAGAAAATGTTGTCTTATCGGATTTTTTTTGTTTTTGCTACCAGGGATTGAACTCAGGACCTTACGCTTGCGAGGCAGGTGGTGGAACCACTAAGCTAAATCTCTGGCCCTCAAAAATGTTCTCTTATGAAAACACAGTCTCAAGAATTTCTGTGTGTAGAGCTCTTTTCCTTCCTCTCTCTTTTTTCTACCCTCTTCAGCATTTTCGTACAATTACACATGGCCTGTGTAGCCAAACCACTTTTAAAATCTAAGTTCAAGAAATCAATTTTCAAAAATTCTTAGTTACCCTCTACTGAACTTTTCTGCAGAAATCTAGGTTCTGTCTTTCCTTTCTGAGCCCCTTTCCCAGTAGGCGTTTTTTCTTCTGCAGTGGCAACCCTTCTGTGTAGAGCAGCGTTTTACTTTCAAATTAGCTTTCCTGAACAGCATGCTCTTTTATAAACAGGGTAAAGTACTGGAAGGAAGATGTTTAAAGTGACAACCATTTGAAGAAGAAAATTGAAGTAAATTTTACTTGATTCATTGTTATTTCCTATATTTTGGGAAACTATCCTCTCTTTTCTGTCTTTATTAAACTGTATGTTTATTACCCAACTAACCTCTTTGTTATATGATGGTGAATCAATAACTTGATTTTATTCAAGCTTCTTTCTGCATCTAAAATGCTCTTCTACCTATCATTACTCTTTAGAACTGGAAAAGTCTTACTTATTCTCAAACTTTATCCCCTTCACTCCCTTTATAGAAGATGTCCTTTATAGAAGTTGTCTAGTGGTCTAGATAATGATCCTCACTGCTTCCATAGTACTCTTGTAATAGGGACAATATCATAAAAGTTAGCTGTGAAGAGTTCTGGGTATTGTGTTGTCTTGTATAAACTACTATGTCTTTTAAGTATCAATCTATTTCATTGAGGCACAGAAAGATCGTCTAAGTTTAACACATGTACATTTGCCTCAGATGGTATAATATAAAATATATTTCTTGAATGAAAAAATATTTAGTACATTTAAAAACATCCCCTAGAGAAAACAAAGCTTCAATCAAACGGTTATTGATTTTCAGTATCATTTGAAGCTGTTAGGCATAATGTTGAGATTAACAGAGACCTGTTTTCGGTGATCATTATACCAAGTACTATACCAGTCTAATTCAATAGGATGACCTGTTCTAGTGAAGCAGATAATTAGAACTGTGACTTTCAGCAACAGATACCTCATGAATATGCTAATGCAGCATGGCAAGATAAAGAAAGCTCTGGACCCGCACTAGGTGGACTCGAACCCTAGTTGTGCGACATTATAGCTGTGTAATTTGGTGAAACTCTTTAACAGTTTTTCATTTTATTTTATAAAGTAGGGATAATTTAGAAATACATAAATTAAATAATAAAACAATTTTGTGAGGATCAATTGAGTTAATATAAGTGCAGTTCTAACATCAGCCCAAAGAGTATAAGCACAGAGAAGTCGTTTGCAATTATTACTGCTGCTGAGCATTTTGCTAAGTACAGAGGATTCTGTGGTGTACCTTTGGGAAGACAGGAATTGAGCAGGTAAACAGACAAGAACACATATTTCCAAACTATACCCAAGCTGGAAGAAAGTAAACAAGGTGTCTTGAGCCATATAATAGGAAAGACAAGGGTAAGAAATAAATAGTAAAAAAGGACGATTCTAGTTCAGGAACATATTTTGTTTTCTAAAGAATGGGTTGTTTTCTCTGTGTGGTATATGTTTAAAAATAAATAATTAAAACTCCATACATTTTAGCAATTTTCATTCTTATGACAACCTTGCATAATGTTCTTTTTAATGATATATAAATGATATGTACAGCTGCTCAGAAAGACTAACCACCTTGTCTATTCTTATAGCCTATCAACTAAGAGTGTGCCAGCCCCCACCACGAGTTGCCAATGCTGAAATTTTGACAGAAGATGATGAATTTGAAATAGGTAAAGTGTTAAATTACTCTCAAAGAAAACTATACTGCTAGCAGAGCGACTTTCTTAAAAAGAAACTCGAATAAGGAGTGGCAGCCTCTTTTTAGTCACCTTTTCCTGGATTGATAAAGGTGATTTCTAATGCTCAGAAACACCGAATAAAAAGAGGAAAGGAAATATTCACAGGAAGTAAGTGCTCTGTTTTTCCAGTGTGTATTTTAGAAACTAGTGTTGGAATTTGATCCATATAACTAAATTCTGAAGGCTGTACCCAAATTGTTTGCTCTAATTTGAGTTCTATTTATGTTCTGTGTGTTCAGCCTAAAGCCTAACCCCACAGAATAATGACAGGTGGGGTATATTAGAAGACATATTTTATATATCTATATTTTGGAAAATGTTTGGATAATTAAGCTAAATTTGATAATAAAATCCCTTTAAATTGAGTTGGAAATTCAATCCGGATAATGCTTCACTGTTTGGAAAAACGGCAGAAGACAATATGACATTTTCATAAACTTGTATCATTATTATTTATTATCTTGATTTGGGTTATTACTTGTAAAACAACTATCAGTGACCAATGTAAGGCTAATTGTAAAATGAATTCAATGAATTGGAAGCCTTCCAGCTACTTGATATATTTTAAATGAATATTATACCTGCACCAGCCAAATTATTTCTTTACAGCTAGTGCATATATACAGTCAGTATCCACCAGTATGGATATGTCAATAGCTTCCTGCTGCCTTTGATTCTGATTGATCCATGCCAATTAAGCACTGATTGCTCAGTATTTTGGATGCCACCCTGCTTATAAGCAATGAAATTTTTATAGTGATAGAAGCTGACTAAATGAAAATATATTCTGCTCTTACAATTGAAATATCTATACTTTTTTACTATTGGTCTGTTGTTTATTGGAATCTTCCCCTCCCATCTTTCTTTGACAGGTGATATTATTAGATATCAGTGCCTTCCAGGATTCACCCTGGTGGGAAATGCAATCCTGACCTGCAGGTTAGGAGAGAGACTGCAGATGGATGAAGCACCTCCAGTTTGTCAAGGTAACAATTTTTATGGCTACATATTGATTAAATATTTATGTTTAAGTCAGTAACAGCAAGATTGAAAAAATAATCCATTTCATGTCAATATTAAATATTTAGCTGGCGATGGTGTTATGAAGTGTGTAACTCATGTGGTATTTTTCATTCCAGCATTTCTCAGATTTAGCTTTCAACATCCTTGATTCTTCCAAAGTTTAACTTGTCTAATGTAATTCAGAGTCAGTTCAACTTGTTTACATTATGTTTTCTGTGGGGATGGAGAAAAACACAAACGACTTCAAATAAAGCTCCAATGTTAATTGTTTTTATCTTTATTGTAAGCACTATGTCTTTAAACTTTATTTAGGCTACCTGGTAAGTAGGAGGAGCTGATGAAACACAAACCACAAGTTCTACGTGGCCCTTGCTGGGAATGAATGCATCACAGCATAAGAGATGTGCTGTCCTCCATAAAAAGGCAGCGCAATGTTTAGTAAACAGACAAGAAGATAATCTCTACCTAAGAGAAGGTCAGAGAAAGCTTGAACTACAAATGAACAGTGAAGTTTACTCTGGCAGAACAGGGTTAGTGAGAGGGAAGTCTAAATGGCTGATGCAGATGCAAGTACACAGGTGAAAGCGAAGCATGGACTTGAAGGATTTCATTGCTACCAGTGTGAGATGATGAGGGACCTTGAGTGACCGGGAGAATTATAATGCTGGGCAATTGTATACTGATGATTTGTAGCCCAGAGCAGTGCATAGCACACAGCAACAATCGTGACTATTGTTTAATTTAGGTAAAATTGAACTATACTAGATTATCTTTGCTCTTATTTTCTTGGATTACTTCCTTTTTTAAGATTTATTTCTAAGCATATGGACTCTATTTCTTTTTGTTTGTTTGTTTTATCATTTTTTATTAAATTGTACTTTTAGCTTTATACACTTTCAACTTACATTTCAAAAATTTGGATTTTTATTTTTTTTTCCCCATTAAGTTTATTGGTACATTTTAGGTATACAATACAGTTACATTCATCATTGGGATCTTGTACCTTTACATGATGTATCTTGGTTCTTACTTTTTCCCCATTCCCCTGCCCTCCCTTCATGCCCTCTATCCTTCCCTATTTGCAAAGACTTTGTTTCCATTTTTTTTCTTTTCTCATATTTTTTCTTTTCTGGTCTTTCCTTTCTGCTACCCCTCCCACTTCCCCTACTCCTTTAGATCTTTTCTTCCTATTACACAATTATCAATTATACATTTTTTTTTTGGTACCGGGGATCGAACTCTGGTCCTTGTGCTTGCTCAGCAGGCAGCAAAACCACTGAGCTAAATCCCCAGCCCACAATTATACATTTTTAAAATTACAATATCAAGATCTAGAACACATTACCACAGACTTTACAGAATTTAGAAGGATATAGAAAGCATATTACAAAAATCTTTTTTGAAATAAATTTGACAACTTCTAAGAAGTACCTTGGAGGACAAATTAATGAAACTGAGTCTGGAGGAAATATAAAACATGTAGTACAGCACCTATTAAAGAAAGTATATTCCTAGCTTGAAAACCTACCTATATGACAACAACAGGCTCATTTACATTTTAACTGATAAATTATATCAAACAATTAAAGCAGAAAAAAGAAGGAACACTTCTCCCCTCATTTTAGAAAATCAACATTATGCTAATCCTAAAACTGGATGAAGATAATAGAAGAAAAAAGTATGAACATAGATAGAAATTTGTTTAACAAGACAAACTATTGGAAGTCAGATCTAGCAGGATGTAGAAAGTGGTTTTGTTATAGGGATGGCAGTGCTGGTTCAGCATTGGAAGATCCACCCTCAAAAGTCATCATTTAAACAGAGGAAAGGAAAAAGCCATATGATCCTGTCAGTAGTGTCAGAAAAAGTATTGGACTACATTCTACAGCTGTTCATGGTAAAAGCTATCAGGAGACTAGAAGTAGAACAGAATCTTCTCAACAGATGAAAGTCGTGTACTCCATACTTCCAGTGAGGACTCCTTATATGAATGGAGAAGATACAATGCTTTCTCCTTAAGGTGGGGAACAAGGGCAGATATGCTTACTCTTTATCTGTCCATTAAACTTTGAAACCTAAGCCCAAACTAAAATAGTCTGGCAATAAAATGATACAATTAGGATAAGATTGGCAAGGTAGAAGCAAAATCTTTATATGTAGATGAAATGATCATCTACAGAGAAAATACTAAGAAATCTCTAGGAGCCCCTAGAACTTGTACTTGAATTTAGCAGGATTAGAAAACACAAGGTATATATAAAAATTCAGGTCTGTGTATACTTGCTATAAAAGAATTGGATATTGAAATTTAAAAATTACGTAGGGGTGCAAAGGACCTAGAAAAGTTAAAAAACAACAACAACAGTGTTGGAAGACATTTAGTACCTAATTTTAAAACTTCTTCTAAAGCTACAGTAATCAAGGCAGTGTTGGTGTAAGGAAAGACATATAGATCATTGGAATAAAACAGAGAATCTAGAAATAGAACCACACATATATGGTCCACTGAGTTTTGAAAGATTATTTAACATTAGCATTTTATAGAATATAAACTCAATTCAAGAGCCAAGGAAGAGATAGTGTTTTCAGCAAACAGCACTAGAACACCTGGTATCCATATATAAAAACTTAACCTCAACCCTTTATTTCCATACATGAAAATAACTTGAAGGGATCTATGAACCTAAATATGAAAGCCTAAATGTATAAAACTTTAAGAAGAAATTGTAAGGGAAAATGTTTATGAATTCAGGGTAGGCAAGAACTACCTAGTATACAAAAGACATGATGTATAAAAGAGAAAAATTGATAAATGAGATTCCATGAAAATTTAGAACTTTAAATGACATCATTAAAATGAGAAGTAGTCCTTAAACAGACCATATTTACAATGCATATAACCTATGACCAGAATAAATAAATAATTCTTAGAGCTCATTAGTAGACAACCCAATTAAAAAATAGACATAAGAAGATGATAAATAACCAGTACAGCACAAGGAAATGTGTGCAACTCTAGAATCAGAAAAATACTAATCAGTACAATAACCAGATTGAATTATACACTCATTAGGGAGATGAAGTTCAAAGTTTGAAAAGCCTTGTCATGACTTTTTCTTTTTGTTGGATTCACCCCCTTCGAGTTTAACTTGTCACGCCCAATGGATTCATTCTGCGGGGCTTCCTGGGGTTGTGATCCTCATTGTCTTTTCCTAGGGTATTGTCGAAAATTTTCTGGAGTGCTGGTTTGATATTCATGAACTTTCTGAGGTGCTCTTTATCATGAAAGTATCTTATTTCTCCATCAATTTTGAAAGATAGTTTTGCAGGCTACATCCATCTGGGTTGGAGGCTGTTTTTCTTTAGGGCTTGAAATACATCACTCCAAGCTCTTCTTGCCTTGAGGGTTTGCATTGAGAAGTCTGCTATGATTCTGATGGGCTTTCCTTTGTATGTGATTTGTTTCTTTTCTCTCACTGCTTGTAGAATTTTGTTCTTCTGTTGGATTTCTGGAATCCTAACTATTATATGCCTATGTGTAGATTTTTTTTTATCAAGGCTAGCCGGAGTCCTATATGCCTCACTTACCTGTATGTCAAGTTCTTTTCCCCTGCTTGGGAAGTTTTCTGCCATCACTTCTGTGAACAGTTTTTTTTATGTCATGTGCACTCTCTCCTGTTTCTTCATTGACTCCAGTCAGTCTTATGTTATTCTTCTTTGCATCATCTAGCAGCTACTGGATTGATTTCTCATGTTTCCTTATAATTTTGAAGCAATTTTTTTTCCTGGTCATTAATTGCAATCTTATCTTCTATATCTGAAATTCTGTCCTCACATTGGTTCATTCTGCTGCATAGACTTTCAGTGGAGTTTTTAATCTCTTGGAAATCTGTTTGTATCTGTTTTATGGATTCCATTTGTTTCCTGTGTTGGGATTCCATCATGTTCCTCAGCTCCTCTATTTTTTTATCTTTGTCCTCTCTAGATTTATTAATCATGTCTTGCCCTATGGACACAATCTCTGTTGTTATCTGAGAAATTATTTCTGATTTCATTTTTCCCAGATCCTCTTTTGTTGCCTGTTCAGGGTGTCCAGGGGGTTGAGTATCACAGTGTTCCATCTTGTTTCCCTTTGGGGTTGTTTTAGGTGATCTGGAAGACTGGTTTTGAAACTTGCTTACTTGTCTTCTCATTTCAAAGGGGGGAGGGGGGTGCTCTTGGCACCTGTGCAGCTCAACTTCTCTGAGCTGGTAGGGTGAGGTACAGCAGTCTGGAATTCTCCTCTTGTGCCAGATTTTTTAAATATTAGTAAATAATTTATTTGAACTGTCTGCTACCATATGATTGTCTAAAAATTCCTAGTTAATGTTAACCCCCTTAGACTTTTAAATACCAGGAGGCAAGGTAGGAGATCTTGTTGTTCATCATGCCTTTTTCTATTATCTTGTCCAAGTATCTGGGATGGAAAAGTGGCTCTCAAAAGATGCTTATCAGATAATTCGTGGAAGCTGTCCAGTTCAGTGCTCAGCAGATTCCGTGTGTCCCAATGTTAATTATTTTCTTTAGGATTTGGAAAGGGATTGTCTTTGAAAACTTCTTTTCATCCTCTTCTTTCTCTGGAGTGAAAGCAAAGGATAGAAGGAAGGATGGGTTCTCCGTCCCCAACTCAGCTGAGGTGATCACTCACCCCTCTGAGGCAGGAAGCAGGAATTGCTGAGCTGGACTCTATTTCTTGCACAGTATCTTAACTATTATGATAAGCTTAAGACAAAAATTCTGTTTTTTTATTATTCTAAATGTGCTATAAATTACTTATCATTTGATTTTCTATTTAATTGGAAGCTTTTTGATAAGATGTTAAAGTAGAAAAAGAAAGTAGGTTTGGATGTATAAACCAATCACAATGATAGAATTTCTCATGCTCTAAATCAATGCTACAAGAAAATCCTTAAATCTATGCATAATCTGAAATCTACTATGTTGTGGATATGTGAGTATCAGTGATTCGGTTTTCTCCTTCAGGCAAGACTACTCTCTAGCCAGATTACATTGAATTCATTTTCAGACAATTTAGATATGCAATTGGAGATGATAGAGTACTGTCTCTTATGAGACCATACCTGCTAAAATAACTTGCACATATAAGGCAGGTGAGAACCAGCAAGTACATAGAGGACTTCTTTTTTTACTCCAATTATAAATTACATGGTGAACACTTTAAAGGAAACACTTCTTCTTTTTATGTCTGGATTGCCATTCAGTACTTCTTAAATTAAAATAAAATAATACAGATAACCTAGATATTTCATGATCCCTTGTTTTCTCAATCTTTCATAGTCTTATTTCTAAAATCATATTCTTTTATGGATTAGTAACTACAAGTCTTATTAGTGTGCTACCATGGAGAATGTAGAAATGATAATTAATTACATTTTCATCTCCTAATAGCACTTCAGATGCTAGTTGAAAGTTAATAAATCACCCCTCAGAATAAATCTATGTGGTTTCTATATTGAATTGACCAGGAATTAAGGCAAAGAAGCTGACTTAACATTTTTTAAAAATTGAGTTAATTAACAAGCTTACTCAATGACTCATTTGTTTGGAATTTGCTAGGCAATCATATACTACCATAATTCATTGTTTTCTTATAATTTTTCATACCTATTCCACTTGGTGACTTCAAAACTCAAATATATGAAATCATCCTTGTACCCTGAAAATTCTGAATATATAAATTCTTTATGTATTTATCTACATCTCACCAATTATATTTGGTGTTTCCAAGCCTATTTATTTGAACTAACACGTTAAAAAAGGATTCTTCTTTACATGATGTTCTAATTAAAGATACAGTGAAGTCTGAGACTGAAGAAATGGAAGTTTATATATAGTAGTTCTAGGGCCGGGGATGTAGCTCAGTGTTTTTGGCACCTGCCTTGCAAGCACAAGGTCCCAAGTTCAATCCCCTGTAGCAAAAAAACCCAAAAAACAAAAAAAACCACAAAAAAACAAAAAACTAACAAACAAATATATGGTAGTTCAATCAGGAAATGATGTAGGATATGTTTCCCATTCATGAAATCCTCAACCAGGGGATGGGTCATGGTGAGGAGAATGGTGAGAAAGGAGGAGGGATCAAAATATCTAATCTGCATGTGTGGAAATGCATTAGTGAATCTCATTAATGTGCTGAATTAATATGTACTAAAAGGATATCTTGTTCACCCATTATTCCAGTTGCTTAAGTATCTCAGAATATGAAAATGTGGTTGTCTGGAAATTAAAAAGTTTTCAGCAATGTGATACATAGGACATTTGGTTATGCCATTTCTACTGTTCTGACAAATAGATTTTTCCTCTACTGAAATAAATCTTGTTTAGTATTTTTTTGTTATTTCTGTGCAATGTGAGATGTACTGAACAGTGATATGGTTTGAGTAATACAGTCTGATCATCTCTGTTATGTTCTCATTCCAAATCCCAATTTAATTATATGTTTGTATTTTTGTTCTAATATGTAAAGGCTACTGATGCCAACAATTAAAGTTTATTGTACATTGGAGATTGTTAGAACATAATTATATTATTTTGCCAATATATAACAAATTTGTATTTTTGTATATATTTTGCATATTTATTCTTGACATATCTGCTATTTAAAAAAGAGTCATACAAAATAAGCAGATCTTATGCTTTAATCTCCATTTAAGGCTCGGAGATGGCACAGAACTGAGAGCTACTCAGGCACCTGGAGTTGTGTTAAGTCCTCATAGCTGAGGTCCATCCCTGACTTTGCCTGAAATGAATGCCTGGAAAAGGCAGTTTCTTTTCTGGCCCCAAACACCTAAAAGGGCTGTAGGTTAATAAAACAAGAAAATGAGCAAAAAGTAATGAAAGAAAGCATAAGACAAAGACACAGATGAGAGGGACAGAGATGGAAGAACATAAGGAAAGGTTATGAAAGAATATGCAAAAATAGGAGATGAATGACTCATATGTTACTTATGTATTTATTTATTGTCCATAAAAGTAGTGTATCTTCCATATAATATGAAAGGATAATTAATATTTTAAATTTTAGGTCATTGCTCCATATTTTATGTGGTAATTTTAATATGTGTCTTCTGACACATAATTCAAGGTATCATCTTCTTTATAGTTAGTGAACATGAAAAGAAAATACTCAGTATTTAAAACACAGGTTTCATATAGCTTCTGAACGATTCTCATTATTTGATGCTACCTTTCTTTGACAGTGCTCTGTCCCGCCAATGAGTTACGGTTGGATTCTACAGGAGTCATATTGAGCCCCGGGTACCCCGACAGTTACCCTAATCTTCAGATGTGCGCCTGGAGCATTTCGGTGGAAAAGGGTTATAATATCAGCATGTTTGTAGAATTCTTCCAGACAGAAAAGGAGTTTGATGTTCTTCAGGTGTATGATGGTAACCGTGGGTTATATTTACTAGATATACATTCAGTCCAAATGCCCTAACATTACATGGAGACCTTCAGTACAAACAACTATATATGCGATCTTTATTTTAGAGGTATTATAGAAGTGTTAACATGAACTATATACCACAGAAGAATTTTAATTAGGTTGATTATTATTTTTCAAACTTTAGTTACTTTAACTATAGCATTAAAATGTTTAAAACGTCTTGTAGTATTCTGATTTTGTATATTACTGTTGAGGAACATTGGCTGTAGAGCAAGACAGCTATTTAATATTATCCTAAAGATATAAAATACTAAAGATAAATAAATATAATTTTTAGTTATATCTAAATTATATTATTTTCTTTCTTAAGGACCAAATATTCAAAGTCCAGTGCTTGTTTCTCTCAGTGGGGATTATTCATCTGCTTTTAATATAACAAGCAATGGTCACGAAGTATTTCTTCAGTGGTCAGCAGATCATGGCAATAACAAAAAAGGCTTCCGGATAAGATACATAGGTATGCAATATTTTTAATTTCAGTACGAGTTGCACCTGCATCCTCATTTGGATTGAGTAAAGAGCCCAGACACTAACCAGAGTGACATGTATTAAGATGTTTCTTGAACACTTTGGATAGCCTCTTCATGCCTCGATTTCCACATGTAATTATATGTAATTCCACATATCACATATAATTTTTCTTATGAGTTAAAAGCATTTTAGATATTTATGACTTCTCTGAGTTCATTATAAATTAAAGTGAAATTCTTAATTATTTAATTCTGAGAAAATGTTAATAGCGCTGCTCAACTGTGTATTACCTGATCTATTTAATAAATGACAAGTTTAAACCAAAGGTAAGCATACAATGTCATATATTTGTTTTAAACATTATCCATTTTTAATATATAATAAAATAGTTTAATAAATTATAAAATATTTAAAATATTGTAATAGCGGTGAACTTGTTTAAAAACTAAGTTTAAAATAAAATTATCATTGTTGCTTTTCATTGAGTAATATTTAGAAAATTATGAGCTGAAAGTTCTTTTTAATATCAGGGTAATACAGCTTTTTGTATATGCTTTCCTATTTCTAAGATCACTGACCTTGACCTAATATCTTGTATGAGTAGATACACATAGTTTTCCAGTCTGTGAAAGTCATACTTCTTTTCTTTACATCATCCTAAATCATAACAGAAACTGAGAGGTGGGCTCAATAGCAGAATGCGTCAGAAGCAATCCAATGTTTCTTTCTCTACAGTATTCAGACCATACCTCCTGTGTCACAGGTTACTGCTGAGTTCAACTGAAATTTACTGTTATGAATGACTTTAACACAATCTAAAACATAGACAAATAAATTTTGAATTTTATTTATAAAAGGTATACTCCTGAATTTTACTCCCTTAAGTAACTGCCAATATCACTATAATAGACAAATAAAATAATCTTGTCTAATTATTTTGACTTTAAAACTACAAGATGATAGTTTGAGTTTAACTTATTAATTTGTGTTTTACATGTGAGAAGTAACAGTATGTAACTAAAATGTTTATATGTTTAATTCTACAATAACTTTCTGTTCAATTAAAGTAAAAAATCATGATTTAAAAATTGAAATATATGTCCAATTATCCTGAAGAATTTAGTATTTGAATGTGTTTTTACTGCATGAAATATGTAAATGCAACTTTATTAAAATTGTGTCCTAAGCACATAAAAGTTAGCACAATAAGTTATATTCGAAATAATTATAATAACTTTGAAGACAACCTAATCGACTTGAAAATTTGTAAGTATTAGCTTGACTATATTATAGGCCTATCCTTATTCATTTTAATATTCATGACAAAATTTGGTATAGATATAAAGAATACACCACTTTTAGCTATCAAGAACAGCTTGACATATTAAATATGTATTTTTTTCTTCAGAAATGACAGGTTATGACATATATATTCAAGTCCAATCTGCTTCTCACTATTTACCCTCAAAGTTTCACTTTTCTCAGATGAATACATTGAAGTTTCAAAGGGTAAATGGAACCTGCCAGGCTGAATAGTCTTGAAGTATATTTATGAAAAAGCTATTTGACATTATCTTTTGACATTTCAGACTTCAGGAGAAGGAAGAAGTTTTATTTTATTGGCAATTTCTATCACCATATGTAAGCACTCTTGACAGAATGGAAACTCGTTAATAGACTGGGATGGAGGATTAGAAAATGTGGGGGCCTGTTTCAGCCATCAAGCAAAATGAAATAAATGCATGACCTAGCATGATCTATAAGTATCTGGAGATAACTTCAAAGTGACATGTAAACAACATGTTCTAAAATGTTGCTCTCAAGGCTGTGGCATTTGGTCCCATTAAATAACAGGAAATGGAGCCTCCAGAGTTCAATGAAATATTTGTAAGGATTTTGAAACCCCAGAGGGTTAAGAAAATATATTTTAATATAGAAGACATCTTAAATGACAATACAAATTAGAAGAAAGCTCAGAGATTGTTATGTGTCCTAAAATTAGATTATTTCAAAAGAAGACTGAAAACAACATGATGCTTATGTGAACTAAAATTCACATGGATGACAATTGACCTCCTCTTTTTAGGTGCCGATATCATTGGATAGTTATTTGTAACTTTGTATCATAAAGAATTTCCCATTCATTAATTAAGCAGTTTTCTTTTCATTTGAAAAGCGTTCTACTGCAGTACCCCGGAGTCTCCACCGCATGGATACATCATCAGCCAGACGGGTGGGCAGCTTAACAGCGTGGTCCGCTGGGCCTGCGACCGCGGCTTCCGGCTTATTGGGAAGAGCAGCGCCGTCTGCCGGAAGTCCTCCTATGGGTACCATGCGTGGGACGCTCCCGTTCCAGCCTGTCAAGGTGAGTTTTGCCAGAAATACATACAAGCCTTCATAAAAGTTTACTCTCATTTAATTTTTTCACTTGAATCACTAAAAATTCCCCAAATATTCATATTCTGAAGCATATTATGGACTACTTTACTAAAATTGAGACGCTAAAGACACAGAATACTAAATTTAGGGGGAAAGAGACATTTTTAAAAATACTTAATCACTGTTATGAAATTAATGTGCTTTTTCTCTTTCCCCGTGTGTGTGTGTGTGTGTGTGTGTGTGTGTGTGTGTGTGTGTACCGTTCAAGATACTTTGTTTTCAGAAAATGATCCAAATAGAGAGACTGAGTTACTGAGGAGTCTGAGATCAATACTAAGGATAAAAATAATTCTACCTTGCAAGTTGAATTTCACTCAGACTGTGCTCTTAGATGAACAAATTTAAAGGAGAAAAATGTGACCTACTACTTAACGCCCCCCCCCCCCAGCCCGCCTTAGCAAACTCAACAGGGATGTGGTTTTCATTCTGATATGTATTTGTTAAGAATCAAGCACTGTCTAAGCACTGTGTCTTGCTACAGCAAACAAAGTGACTAGCTCATTTAGTGCTTTTGATTAGGACTTCCTTTTAAAAAAGATTTGACTACTTGAGTCTGTAGCTAGTTATAGTCATAAAATAAGTTCAACATCAAGCACACATGATAAATTAATGTTACTGGGCTTTGACAAATTTCAGATATTTCATTCATCACATTATTTTGTCAATACAAAAATTAATTTTATATTTTATTTGTTTTAACTAGAGTGCAGAATGACATACATATAGCAACTTTGAACCATTCCATTAAAAATACATAACACTTTAAATTAATAAATAGTGGATCTTAACTGTCATCTCCTTTTTGCAGAAAATTTATATAAACAAATAAAATGTAAAATAGATTAAAATTTAAAGTTAAGCAACAGCATGTTTAGATGAGCAGAGAAATAAATATTACCAGGCAACCAAAATAGGTTCTTTAGTTTATTAGAATGAAATTTCTAATTCATGAAATAATAGCTCTCGTGTACTTATGTAAATAAGCATGGGATGAAAGATGTATTGTTTCTTTGTTTTGCGGATTCAGAAAATATAAATTATTGAGTAGGTTTCTGGGACACATTTCATTCAGATTTAAGCATATTTTTATATATGGATCATTGTTCTTGATTTATATTTTTCTATAATTAGAATAGGTCAATTTTGAATGACCGTTTAAAGGATATTTAATGTAGTAAAAGTATAAAATATTTATAATTCCAGCAGTATTTCCAAAAGTTGATCTCTTATAATCATTGGAACCATTTTGAAAGGTTATTTTATGAAAAAGTTTGTGAGATATATGACCTGTCTTATGACCTGGGTGTTTGGTCATAGATAACTTATATGTCATTGGGAGGAGCTATTCATATAATGGAAACTTTAAAATCCAAATTTGTTTTTTGTTTTTCTTGCCTCTTCAGTCTCTTTATACATCCTCATATGTATTTACTTGGGTATATAGGTACAGGATATAAGTACTGTTAAAGGCAGAAACAGTCACTTTGAATTCCCTGTCACACTTCTGATTTTTCCTTTCTGAGGGTTTTATAGAGAAGCCTCATGGACAACTGTTCATTGACTATGATTGTTCTAAAATTCCACCCCCCCCACCTCCTTTTCTTCTTTTCTATCTTGCTTCCTTTATCTTTTTTAGCTGAGAAATTAAACAGTAAGCAATCCACAGGCACAGTAGCTGTGTGGTCATTGTATTATGGTGTATTTTTATTTTTCAGCTCTAAAATAGAACAATGTAATTCTAAACCTACCCGTGGAACCTATGCTATTAAACTATATTTATTTTACCTTTATCTAGATTCAACTTATATTACTCAACAAGTTATAGTGAGTGATCTTTGAAAAAAGTTACTGTGTACATGATCTCTGATGGTGATGTGGCTTATTACAGATCAAAATTCCCAGAACTTCTAAGTAAAAATACAAATTTTGCTTTAACAAACATCAGGGTACCATGTACTTTTGTAACTCGATTTTAGAGGTTTTGTAATTAGAAATCAAGGATAATGACACAGTTATTTGAGATTGCTTATATAATCTATTAAGCAGGTTTACTGTTTTTGTGTTCATATTTTCAGGTTTCCAAATTACAAATATCAAACTATTAAGTAGTAGGATTCTGCTATTCAGTTTTGAAAATTTCATTGTAAATTTCACTAAGGTTTTTTGCTTTATATCCAGTTCACATAGATTAGTAAAAATTAAATACATAAATAGTATGTTGTATAAAAGAATTAGAAACAATTTTAGGTTGAAATAGGTGAATAGAAAACAAGATTTTCTGAAATAATCACACATATTTTTGTTTATTTCTTTCACTATGTGGAAAATATGTCTAGAATCCTTCACATGGAACCTGTAAGACTAATTGTATTTCCAAATTCAGAAATTTTCTGATCTTATTAAGGTGTGGTACAGTGCAAATATCAGATATTATGTACCACTTCTAATTTGTCTTGAGGTTACATATTCAAATCCATTAATCTGACTGTTAAGATATGTCTAAATATTTCCCCTGAGAATGTTATATAGCAGTCTAACAAACTCTCTTTAATTGGGGTATTGAAGCCAAATATGTTCTTTGGAAGATTATATGTTTTGTCTTCTGGGGAGTGAAATTGTGACTTTGTGAGGCAAAGATGGAAACATGTTTAGAAGATTTCTGTGTAGTCTTTTCAATTTGTATAATAAATTGTGAAAATATGTTATTGTCATTATCATATCATAGTAAAACTAAATCAAATGTATTATAGATTAAAACTAAGAGATCTCAAATACATGAATGAAATTCAGGAAAATCCTAAGTACGTTTTAAAACAATTAAGACCTGGCCATATATTTATTAAACATGCCCAATACATGATACTATAAGCATGATGCCCAAGCACGTACATTTCAGGATACTGAAGATAAATAGCTTGCAGGTAAAATAAATCTATTTACTTTATTCTTGGCTGATAAGTATTGGTTGCCAACCCTTCACAATTATTAAGAATTATTTTTTAAATTGAATTAACCAGCATTGCTAGGTGGTTGATATGCTCTGTACCGACCTAGTCTGCATTCTCACATAATCAGTGTGAATGCTGATAGTTGTGGACATGCTGACAAGAACTTATGACATCAAGGAGCAAAGCACTGGGAATATATAGGCTCACTAGTATAAACAGAAAATATGAGCTTGAAGGGAATTATTAAAAATGTATGGTTCAGAAAACATTTCCTGTGATATGTTCTGAAATTCTTTCGAAGGAATAGATAAAATCCCAATGTTTTTCACTTGTTTTAGAGTTTAAAGATTTGCCTAATAAATTCAGCATTTCTGTTTCCATAATTTGTATACATTTTGATTTCAGCAATTTCCTGTGGCATTCCTAAAGCACCAACAAATGGAGGGATACTCACAACAGACTACTTGGTAGGAACTAGAGTTACCTACTTTTGTAATGATGGATACAGATTGTCATCCAAGGAACTCACCACTGCCTCCTGCCAGTCAGACGGGACATGGAGCAACCATAACAAGACCCCACGTTGCGTTGGTACGTGCAATACTGAAACGTGATCATTCACGTTTCCATTGGCTTTCCGTTTCTTATGTGATTTGAAATCATACGTATTGTTGAATCCCTGAACTGAAGTGTCATGTCTAAAAAGAAAGCTAATGAAAATTTATCTATATTAAAGTACTGGTGGACAGTAAGGGGGTTTTCGCTCATTCTTGGGCACTACAGAATATTTATGTCAAAAATATTTGCGTCATTTTATACAACAAAGTTTCATTTATTTTGTAAGAAATCAGGCATCAACCAATATGTGTTTTCAGTCCATAGATCTTTGGAAAATTTTTTAGTTTGCAATAATAAAATTATATTTCAATGCATTCAGCTCTGATTTTTATAAAGATAAATGATACTCTTGAACCTACCCGGAACATTTTGACTTTTGTCAGTATTCTTCAATATGCTCTGAATATATCCTGTTGCTGTCTCTACCACTTTAAGCCATTAATGAATATTATATAATGATAATATAAATTAATTTTCATGAATAAATTGGTAGCAAAAGGAATAGAAAGGATTGGTTTAAATAATGCCTTTAATTTTCTCTTTGGACTTATTTCTTTCCATTTAGTGCTAACAGTTTAACATTGCTGTGATTTCATTTAAAGTAAGGGTTAAGTTATTTGTAATCAGCATAGATGCCTATTAAGGCTTCTACTTATATTGAGCAAGGTTTTGAACCAGCCAAGGTTTATATCACAGCCATTCCATGAAAAGGCCATTCTCATCAAACAAATTTCCGGAAAATATAGTTCTTCCAAAACATCTAAAGAAATAAATTAGTAGAGCTAAGGCTGTAATTGGGATTCTAGGTAGGTAAAATAATGTGCATAAAGACTAAATGATTTGTGAAACAGCAGGTCATGTTCAAGGAACTGCCAGAAGTAACATACTGCTGGGGAAATGGAAATGATTAATGTGGAGAAAAATAAAGAACAAATGGTAAAGCACCTTGTATGGCATAACTGTGAACGAATTAAGGCAGTGGAGATATAAAGCTTGGAATACTGATGAGCTATAATTAAGAGGTGGAACACAAGTGATTGCCTGATTACCATTTGTATTTTCGGTTTTTGTATAGTTGTTACATGTCCAAGCATCAACTCTTTTACTCTGGAACATGGAAGATGGAGAATTGTAAATGGATCACATTATGAATACAAAACCAAGGTAGTTTTCAGCTGCGACCCTGGTTATCATGGACTAGGTCCTGCTTCTATTGAATGCCTTGCGAATGGTACCTGGAGTTGGAGAAATGAAAGACCATACTGCCAAAGTAAGTATACAGTCTGACAAATTGATTTCAGAAGCTATTTGGGGGATTGAATTGTTTAAATAGGTTTAATTTCCAAACACACTAGAGTAATAATGAAATTTGGGGGGTGAGTTGAGGGAGGGGTGCTAGGACATTGCTATGTTGTCCAGGCTGGCATTGATCTCCTGGGCTCAAGCAATACACCTGACTCAGCCTCCCCAGTAACTGGGGCTGTAGGCATTGTACCACCTTTCTCAGTCAAATAGTATTATTAATATGGATATTTATTTTCATCACATTTTAAGATTTCATAGTTATGTTCTTATTAATATTTATTAATTCTTAGTTTATTCACTTTATCAACAGAGCAAAGTTTTGTATACTTACTACTTGTTGTATACTGCTTTTAGCATTTTACTTTGTATTATACTCATTTTGTAAAAAAGGGAACTAAGATTTAATTATCTTACACAAATCACAGAGCCTACAAATGATGGAGAATTGATATTTGACACAATCTAACAACCGCACTTGGCTTTTAATTACAATGCTATATGATGCTCAGTCTGTCTAAAACCAGATTTTTTAAACTGAAAAATTATGATCATTTATATATCATGAAGTTGGGATGATTTAATGCTCTGATATATTTGAAATGCCAGCTCGAACTGTATTAACAAGGACCTCAGTAAATACTATTGAACCAAACTGAACAATTAAGTCAATTGAACAATTAATTATATAACTGAGCAATTGTTTCTACATATTCTTTTACTATAAATGGCCAGAGTGTAATATGAACAGGCTAATTCAACGTAGGATATTCAGATGATATACTTGGAAATACACAAACTTCCTACTATGAACTTTTTTGTTTGCTCTGTCCTGGAAATATACTAGGCTAAAATTTCAGCCTTTTAATTTGTATCCAAAATAACTCTATAGCACATAGAGCATTGACATCGTAATTTTTAGATAAGCTAATAAGGTACTCAAGAGTCGAAGGTTTTGATGATTTGGAGTTTTAAGATACCAGACAACTAGGATCCCCTGTAGTAAGTATGCAAGTGTGTGTTATTATTTTACTTATGGATATACTGTGATTTGTAATTTATTCCTTAATCTCTATCAGTGTAGGACTTTTTGGCTGTTCTGTTGTAAGCTAACAATGTTAATGGATAAAATCTTAAAAATAGGTTTCTAAAATATATTTTATATAATCCTGCTCTATCTTCCAGATTTTCTTGCAAATTTTTCCCTACCTCTGGCCTCCTTGCCTTTCCAGGACAATTGCACTAAAAGGGAACATGGGAGACAGATATTCAAAAGATCCAGGGAAAATCTTCTATAAGAGACACATTCACTTAAGCAAAAATTTTACAAATCTTTTTACTGTTTCAATTGTGCTAGATCCTCTACTTTGCAGAAGGATTTAAGTGATAAAGAAGTTTAGCTTACTGCCCACAGGTCAGCACTGAGCAAAGACAAAGAATCTAAGAATTGCCATTCACTGAAGCAATGAAAAAAATAGTGGATTAATCTGGTCCTCCATTTACTCATCTTTGAAATAAAAAATATAAATATGAATGGTATTAACATAAGTACATTGCTAATAGCAATAGTTACTTCAAAGGATTATTTTTGTCTTTCTAAGAGCTACCTACAACTTAGAGCTGAAATCCATAGCTTGAGCCAGAATAAAACATTATGGGTAATTACTTAAATATTGGATTCTGGAGTTAGAGAGTTGGTTTTAAATCTGGAGTTAGCTATTTGTAAGCTGTGTCCTTTTATTCAAGATACTTAACTTTTCTGTGCCTATATTCTAATAAACATAATTCAGATAATCATTGCACTACCTCAGGATTTGCATTGAAAATCACTTAAGTGAATGTACTGTTATACAGTAAGCATTCGATAAACATTATCTGAAATTGCTTTTATTGTAGAAAGACTTTTTATTTGTAGGCTTTAAATATGAGGGAATCATAAGAGATAGCTTCTGAGTCACCTGCAAGTCAGCTAATCTATCTTCAGTTTTAAAAACTATAATATGTGAGATATATATGATGACTGTTGGGAAAATCAAATATTTTACATGTAAAGTTCTTTACTGAGTCCTTGACAAAGCTTATTTGTACTTATTATGATGTTTTCATTGGATGAGATATGAAGAAGCTTTGGTTTAAATACGTAATTCAAAAGGCCAATCCAATGCACTTGACTAAATTAGATAAAATTTTTGGACTAATGAATTATCCTCTTTTTAATCTTATGATTGTTTTTTTACTATAATCAAGTTAGCTATGCAAAAATTAAAAGAAAATACCTTCAACATATATCACTGCCATGTAGAAGGTTTTACGGCAGCTCAACGGGGCTAAAGCTTAAACTGATTTAAACATTATACGTTGTTTACATGCATTGAAATTTTATTTATCCCTCCATCAATAAGAATAGTTTTTGTTTTATGTAACAGCTAATACATAGTTTAAAACATTTTAAAAGAGGATAAATTCTGAATTATATCACCTCTTTATACTTTCAGATTCTTTCAAGCATAGTTTACAAATGTCAATTTCAACTGTAAATACGTCATATCATAGGGATCTCAAGATGTTAAAAGCATGGTTTTGTTACAAGTGCATATTGACTGTGTCTTTAAGGGTTTTCACTTATTGTTTTTAAGTTATTTCCTGTGGAGAACTACCTACGCCTCCAAATGGAAATAAGATTGGAACGCAGACTTCATACGGCTCAACAGCTATTTTTACCTGTAATTCAGGATTCATGCTTGTGGGCTCCACTGTCCGGGAATGCCTTTCCTCAGGTCTTTGGAGTGGATCTGAAACCAGATGCTTAGGTACAGGTGTTTAATTCATTTTCCTCCGCCCACCCCAACCTTCCTCATACAGAAGTACTGGAATGGAGGCAAACCTCCTCGCCTGATGTGAAATGCTCATTTCTTTTCTTCAATAGGGATGCAAAAAATCAGATAATACCGAACTTTAAAAATTGCTCACAGTAGAAAAACTATTAAACCGATAACTGTCAGTTAATCAACTCATATTTCTAATGAGAATCACGTCATTAAGGAGACACGTTTTCTTGCAGGCATGGTGAAAATAAAAAAGTGAAAACAAACTGTAGAAATTATATGGCTGCATACTCAGTCTGATTAATTGCTGTGGCAGTTTATTCATTCTAAACCCTACTCAGTTCCCCTTTCACCAGTTTGTTAAGGTATTGACTGAAGAAGAAAAAGTGTCTGCATTTAAATTACCTTCTCTCCTTTTATTTTATAAGATTGCAATTTGTGTCAAACTATTTTTAATTAAAACCTAAAATAATTTTTTGAATGTAATTTTAGGCAAGAAGGATTGTTCTCCTTTCGGATTCTTTGAATTCATTGTAAAAACTTGTTCAGTAAAAGGAACTGAACAAGAGTTTTATCTTTTATCCTTCTCTTTTATTATGAAAAGAATGTTACGGTTCATGCTTCATATCTTTTGTAAAGACTTCAAAAATTTCTTTACTATTAAGAGAATAGTATGATTTATGCCATATTTTTCTGTAAAATAGTATCAAGATATGACAACAAGTATTGAATTAGATAATTGTCTTAATTACTTCAATGATTATTCACTTGTCTGTTGAATCTTTTCCTTCACTAATTTAAAAATTGCTTGTTATATTAATTATTTTATTGCAAAACTTGTACATTTTTTCTCGACAAGTTAGGAATATGATACAGGAGAGAAAAGTCTACACCTCAGCAGCTTAAATCACACATTGTTTTGCTAGTAAGTTTGAAAGTATTCTTGGTTTTTAAAAATCACTATTTGAAACATAGGAAGGCATTGTTAAAAGTTCATGTTAGTATTTCTTATTTCTTTCCTTCTCAGGTACATTTGTTAATAGGTACACTGGAAAACCCAGTAGCAAATACTGTAGTTTCTTTACAAGAGCAAACTTATTTGAACATGCTATAAAAGCATAGTGTAAAAAAGAAAATAGCAAATAAATAAAATCATCATGCTATTGTTATTAAATAATCCAATGAATTTTTATTAGTTCCTAAACTAACGTGAATTGGTTTCAATTCCTGACTAATTAGTTTGAAAATTTAAAAGTAAGCTAAATTATAAATACTTTATTTATTGCTATAGGCTTTGATAACCTGTTATTGTATATCATACTGAATGTTTTTTATTGAATGTTGTATGTATAATGTGCATTTTTAGTCATCTATTTGGAATCTTGATTACATTCTCTGGAAAGACTGGACATAACAAATATTTATGAGCAAAAATTGCCCTTCAGTTTATGAAGACAACATTATGTATTGTAGAGGCCTTAGTCTTGATATGGAATGTATATATCAAAGGATGTTGATAGTGAGGAAAATGAACTTTCAATCAATCAAATCCTATGACTTTGTGAAGTGATAGGACTTAAGAACTCCAGCGTTCTCAACATGCTCTTGCAGCCCAAGACACTTTTCGCTTGGAATGGCCACTAGAACGTGCTTAAGCTTGTTTTTCTAAGCTTAGTGCATTTATTTGCAACTCCTTAGCATTTTATGGAGTTATTTTCATTGAAAAGAACGATGAACAGTGAACATGCATATGTCTCCCACCTAGATTTTGCAATCAGCATTTCATCATATTTGCTAATCACATATCTACCACTCTTTCTAGGCCTCCATCCTTTTTCAAATGTATTTTGGAGTTATGCAAATCTATGCTAAACATTTCAATATCAATAGTGATATCATAGTTACAGTTCAATATTTGTTTGTAGTTTGTATTTCCTGATTTACTGTGGCAAAATTTCTGTACAGTAAAGTATATAAATGTCATAAATATAGTTTATATGAGCCTGATGAATATGTGCTCTTATTTAATGCAGCACTCTAACGATATAGAATTTGAGCATTACTTCACAGAGATTCCTCATGATGCTGCACACTCTAGAACTATCTTTTCCCTTAATCTGAGGTGATAGCTGTTTGATTTTTCTCACTATATTTGTTCATATTTCACATTTTCACCACATATTTCCTGTTTTAGAAATTTATATTAGTGGACTCCTGAATTAGGCACAACTTTTGTAATATTTCTTTCATTCTCTTTCATCCCTGTTGTTGTATCTATAATTTGTTCTTTTTATTGCTGAATAGAGTTACGTTATATGAATATGGCACACTTCAGTCCTTCTCTTCTTGGTGGACACCAGAGCATTATCCAGTTTTGGCCTGTTATGAACAAAAATGCTCTGAACATTTCCATAAAAGTCTTTCTGTAGTATTCTCTTTCTCTTGAGTACTCAGGAATAGAATACCAAGGAGAGGCCCGATTCTCTCCTGCATGAGATTTTCATTATATTTATTCATACTTCTGATACTTGGCACAGTTTTATGGACTTATTATTTATTTATAAATTTTCCTTTGTGATGTTCTAAAGTACCATATATTTATTTACATTTGAACTATGAATTATAGTTCTTTTAAACTCTGATCGGAAGACGTTCATCATTACATGTTTTATGAGTATTCCCTCCCAGTCTGACAGGCTTATTCATTTTTTAAATAGTATCTTTTGATGAACAGGAATCTTTTACCTTTTAAAGTCTATTTCTTTGATTTCTTTTCTGTTTATTGTCTATGTTCTGCTTAGGAAACCTTTGCTAGGTCATCAGTCATAAAGACTTTCTGTCTTTTTTGTCCTAGAAGTTTTATAATGCTAGTTTTTATTTATAAATTTTTAATTTTTGTTGTATGTAGTAGGATTGAGATTTGATGCTTGCTTTCTGTTTTTTAGAACAATGTCTGCAATATTTGTTGAAAAAGATGTCATAATAGGACTTGAGATCATATAACAAATTTCTTTACATTTCAGATAAGTTTTAGAATTAATCTGCAAAACTCTAACAAGAATGTCTAGTGAGTTTGTGATCAGGATTGCACTGAATCTGTAGGTGAATTTGGGGAGAATTGACATCTAACAATATTGAAGTATCTGATCTATGCACATAGTACATTTATTCATTTATGTAGGTTTTTAAGTTTTTGAAGTAGCAATACTTTGTAATGTTAGGACAGAGATCCTATGTACTTAATGCTAAATTTATTACCCAGAATCTTTCACTATTATAAGTTAAAGTGTTTATTTTTAATTATACTTTTTATGTGTTTTCTACAAGTACATGACATATAGTTATTTAAAAATATCTGTCTAGTATCCTGTAATTTTCCTAAATTCACTTAATCATCTTAAATTTTTATTAAAATAGGATTTTCTACATAGGTCCTTTGAGCATAGTTTTGGCTTTTTGTTTCCCAGTATTATGGTTGTTTCCTGCCTTTTAAAAAATGTATTACACTAGCTAGGACCAATAGAACAATATTGAATAGAACTCATAAAAGTAGATAACTTTGTCTTATTTTATATCAAGAGCAAAGCATTCAGTAGTATATTGATAAATATATTTTTGGGCCATTTTATGTGTCTTTTCAGACTGAAAAAGTTCTGTTTCTTGCTAACTTGTTAGCTTTTATCATGAGTACATATTAAATTTTGCTGAATGATTTTTCTGCATCTATTGAGATACTCATATAGATTTTGTTCTTTACTGTGTTAATATGGTAAGTTACAGTGCCTGATTTTCCAACTTAAAACAACTTTCCATTAGTGGATACACCTCAGATAATCATGATGTAATCTCATTTTTTATGCTGCCAGATTAATTTTCTAAAATTTTGTTAGAGAATTTTGCATTTTGGATGATAAAATACATTGTTCTTTTTCATGTGTCTTGTTAAGGTTTTATTTTTGGTTTTATGATTGATAAATTATATTTTTTGGTCTTCTATTTGCTAAGAGTTTGTGTAAGATTGATTTTTTCCTGCCTTAAATTTTTCTGAAGTTACCAATGTTATTTTATCTTTGTCAAATATTTGAACTTATCAGTTTTATGTTAGAAGGTTTCTGTTTAGTAATTCAAATAATAAGTGAAAACTATTCATATTTTCCATTTTATCTTATATTAGTTTTGGTAAGTTATAATTCTAAAGGAATTTGTCTTCTTCTGAACTCTTAAACGTAAAGTTATTCTCAATATTTTCTTATCCTTTTAGGCTCTAAAGACTACACTGATATCGCTTCATTTATTCCTGTTACTAGTAATTGTATCTCCATTTTTGTTGATAAGTTTCATTAAGAGGTTAACAATTTTGGTACTATTTTATAAGAAAGAACCTTTGCCTTAATTTATACTATTATACATTTTTTATTTCTTTGTTTTCTGTAATTGTCTTAAATATTTTCTTCTGTCTATTTAATGGGGCTTCATTTTATCTTTTTTATTTTGCTCCTGTTTCTTCCCTTTTTAAGATGGAATTTTGAGTCCTTTTTATTTTATAAAAGAACACAACCCCTATACATTATTTCATAAGCATTGTTTTGTCTATATTCCTCAAATGTTGCTACTTTATATTTTCATTTTTATAAATTGAAACATTTTATAAATTCTTCTAGACCCATGTCAATAGAAGTGTCTTTTAATTTCCCAGTACTTGGTGTTTTGCAAGGCATCTTATAGTTATCTCTATGTCATGTAACTGAGTTATTTGAATTATTCTGCTAAGTAAAAGTTAAAAGGTTAGTAAAGCTACATATGTATATAAATATACAGAAAACAATAATATACTAAAATATTATTTTGACTCATTTCAGCGGGTCACTGTGGAATTCCTGAACTCATTGTGAATGGTCAAGTTATTGGAGAAAATTATGGATACAGAGACACAGTTGTGTACCAGTGCAATCCTGGCTTCCGGCTGATCGGCTCTTCAGTGAGGATATGTCAGCAGGATCACAATTGGTCTGGTCAGCTCCCATCCTGTGTGCGTAAGTAAGCATGGCAAAAGTATTACAGGCCTCTGGTCTCATGGTATGGTGAATAAGATTTTTCCTAGGCAAGACAAACAGATTTATTTATATATTAAATACATCACAACCTAAACTAAATTTCCATGATCCATTTTTTATAATGCTTTGTAGCAGTCTTTAGAGTGGAATGTGTTCAGGAGCATGAGGAATCACACATGGAAAGTAGAGAAAAATATTAGAATTTCCATTATGTTTTTCATGAAGGTGAAAAATTAAATTCAGCTTGATATTTAAAATATGATGTTTATAAGTGAATATATTTTGAAGGTTCTGTACAAGTTTTTAATCATAGAATTTAAGTTTTATGACTTCATGGTACAACAGTATTAACATCTTTTCATATGATACTACAAAGCTTTTTACAGTGGGAAATACTTGTGATAGATAAATGTCTTCTAATAATTAGGATGCTATAGTTATCACATCAAATTATCTCCTGATGAAGTATAATTAATGAGGAAAAAGTAATCAGAGAGGATATGAAGAATCATTGTTCTCATTTCAGTTCCACTGCTGATTATGTGACTAATACAAATCATTTGCTTTCTCTGGATTATAAAGAAAGCAAATACATAAAAGTCTATATTGTATGACCTTTTTGGCTTTAAAATCTACCATATTATTAAGCAATGTAGTTATAATGTTTGTTACAAATGATGAAAATATTTAAAAATTCATGTATAAGTTTATGTTAAAGCACTATCTTTATTATTTAAAACTTCATGTAAAACTTTAAAACTACATATCCTTTTATAATTATTTTAATTAAGGTCTTGGCTTTTCAACAAATATCTAAGGATCTTTTAATTTAGATATGCATTCATACATGAAAAGTAAGATGGATTTTCAGATAATATTTTTTGAACTTCTTAAATATACCTGCTGTGCTTTGCCATTTTGATGGATCTCTTCTGTGATATTGTATAGATCTCTTTCTGTGCCTTGCCATTTTGATGGATCTCTTCTGTGATATTGTGGAGATCTCTTTCTGTGCCTATCGTTTGGGTTGGCCTATTGAACATATATTTATTATTAACTTGTTTGCTAGTATTATTTTTATGAGAGGATTCATGAGAGGTTCCCACCCAGAGAAAGGGAGGGCATTCTGGGCACAGCGAAGTCAGATGGAAAGGGACCAGGATATGAAAAAGCAGGCAGTGGTGAGCAGGGTGGTCTAACCAAAGGGCAAAGTGCAGTTGCCTCTAGAAGGTCTTGGGATGCAGCCTCTTCATGGATGTTGCTAAAAGAGCTTCCTTCATCGTCATAGGTTGTCACTAACCATGAAAAAGCTAAACCTGAAAACAAAGAGGTTGACTTGAAAACAAATTTCTCTCTTGGGTAAGAACTGTGCTCACTTGTTGACCAGTACAGCGAAGGACCATTTATCTGCCAAAGTCCTTACACCGGACAGAGCTCACTCTCTTTCACCTCGGCAGTGGTGTGGAGAAGCAGACCCAGGGCTTTATGTGTTAGGCAAGAACTTTCCCACTCGGCTGTCCCAGGCTAGAGCTCTTTCTTACCGTCACCTCCTCTGACCCTGTCCACAGGAGGCTCTAAGTCAGAGTGGCTGTTGTGAATTCCACTGGGGAGTGAACATTTGCTTTCCTCCTCCCTAACCAGTACTCCCCTTCAGACTGCTGTTTTATGTTGGGAGAACATTTGGACCCATTCATTGTGTACCCAAAGGAGTACCCCGAACGGTCACTTTCCCTACCCCCTTTGCAGCAGAGTTTCTGGTGGCTATTGGGACTCCAGCAGTCACAGGTCCTTGTCTAGACCCTATTGAAGTGAGTCCATTAGGAAAGAAGGCTCCTGCGGAATGTATTTTGTTAGTAAGGGGGAAAAATCAAGCATGCTGGCTCTGGTGCGCTGTGTATGCATTAGGACTTATACTTGAAAAATACAAATAGAATTGAATAATGATTACATTTTCTTATTCCACCCAGTCCTCAGAAGCACACATTATTTCAGGTCACAATTTATCCTATTCTGGATCTTAAAATTAAATATGTATGTATTTCTTTTTTCTCTTACTTTGTTAAAATTTATTTAGTGGATAACTATTATAAATATGTCATAATTATAGCATCATACAACAGTGAATAGAGATTGTTGGTGCTAATACATGATATTTAAATTTAGGTGTATAGGACATATTTTACTTAATATATGACTAACTCATATTGATAAATTCCTTCATTGTCAAATTTTGATATAACCTACCAAAATTTATTAGAATCCTAATTCATAAAAAATACTTATGTGTGTTGAGAAAACAGGGTAAATAATGCATACAGTTAACAAAATTACTTTTCTAAGACACACATCCATACATGTTACTGGATTGTCTAATGATTTAAGGACACTAATATTCTGCTTGGATTTGTCCTAAGTATTTTACTTTTCATTTATATTCAGGCATAACCACCTAATACCACTGTTTTTTTCCTGATGAATAATTGAAACTATAAATGAGATTGGCCCTTAGAGTAGAACCTGTTTTTCTATTGATGATTTTAAAGATTAGATGTAGTTAAATTTCTAAATGAGTAGGCTGACATTAACAATACCGCTGAAAAATAATTGCTCTTGGGTCATTTTGAAAGCACTAAAAGTTACTGTGATCTTTCCCTGTGCCCAATTATAAAGCACTGCTACCAGAGTTGCTGTGATTAATAGAGTGAGATGATGCAGTAAAACAGTTCATTGAAATATGAAGTGTTTAGGGAAAGGTAGCAATACATAAAATTTATAGTAGGATTTTAATGTTAAAACATTTAGTAATTCATCTGAGAATATGATTTCCAAGCAAAATCATGTTCAATTATCAAATAGCCATAGTGAAGTAAATAAACCAGTGAGATTAATTGGTTTTAAGAATATCAACACTGATACCTCCACATATTATTGAGAATTCTTGTGCACCACGTGAATCATTTCATATTATCCACCTTGTGTGGTCACGTGAGTTTACATTTCAAGCACACTTTTGCTTATCAAGCTATTATTCATAAAGTTGATTGTGTAAATAATATTTAAGGAACAAATTTCAAAAGTAATACTTAAAAATTATGCTTTCAATACCTTTAGTTCTTAAACTAGAAAAAAGACAATTCATTCAATTTTGTTCCTTGCTGCTATTAACTAGTGAAAACTTCAGTAACTCCCCCATGGTTCCTTGAAATTTTATATTTATCTACAAAAAATTAAAGAGAATGAAGTTGGTACTATAAAGTTTTAAATATCTGGCACTACTTATGTAAAACTCATAATTTTAACTAATTTGGCTTACTAATATATTTCTCTTGCTAGTATATTATTTGTATTATTTCATGCTAGCTTGTTCCTTTGGATTAGTACAAATACTTTACATGAATATCATCATATAAGGTAGCATTTCTACCTGGTTTGAAATCATTAAGTTTAATTTTCAAATGATAATTGATAACAAAATGTTTTGGTCTGTTCTCTCACACCATTGGTTCTAGCTGTTAGCTGTGGTCACCCTGGTAGTCCGATTTATGGAAGAACAAGTGGAAATGGATTCAATTTTAACGATGTGGTAACATTCTCCTGCAATACTGGGTATCTCATGCAAGGGCCCACCAAAGCACAGTGCCAGACCAACCGGCAGTGGAGCCACCCTCCACCCGTGTGCAGAGGTAAAAGTGTCACCATTAACCAGTTTGGGACACCCATAAATTTAAGCCAAAATGGCACATCTGGAGCAGCTTGGGAGAAGAGCAGAAAGTGTTAAACTAATATAATCAAAAGCTTTAAGGCTGATGTCATCGTGTTAGCAATTCTGTCCCTTTTCTTAAATTGTTAACTTATTTTAAAAAATTAAACCTGGTGGATTATACTTCTACTTAACTTTAACTTGAATATCTTTTCAATCATATAGAAAAAGTCCTTAGGATCACTCTTACATGTAGTTTGCTTCATAACTAATAACATTGACCTTTAGCATTCATTTTGTCCATATTTTGGAAAAACTGTCTTTGGGACCTGGATTTCCATGATACTTGCATAGAAGATTTACTTCTTATTTTTTTTATACAGGAATAGATTAAAGAGGCCATTATGTACTGAGTTCTCATTTTGCAAGGAAACATAGTGGACTTCATATTGTCTCATAAAATACAAGGAAAATATAATTTTTCTACATGCTTTTTCTGTGGTTCAATGGTAGTTTACATAGTAATTTTTAAAACATCTGTACTTGGAATAATTATTATGCAGTTGCTATTATCAGAAAATTTGCCAACTCATTTCACTCCATTATCTATGCAGTCCATGGTTTAATTTAACTTTCAGAATCTCTCGTTGATTTGATTACATTTTACCTCTGAAATTAAGATTCTAAATTTTTAAAAGAGATCTATGTAAGTATCTGCATGTTATTCCAAAACTATCTTTTAAAATTTGTGACTCTTCAGTTGTCAACTGTTCCGATCCTGGAATTCCAGCCAATTCCAAAAGAGAAAGTAAAATAGAACATGGAAATTTCACCTATGGCACTGTGGTATTTTATGACTGCAATCCTGGCTATTTTTTATTTGGATCTTCAGTTTTGATATGTCAACCAAATGGACAATGGGACAAGCCTTTACCAGAATGTATCAGTAAGTAGATAATGTGAATTATTCCTTGGGAAAATGTCATGGAAGCAATATGAATGTTTAACGTCTTTATAAAATAGCTAGAGCTATATCAGCATTAATTTCATTATTTTTTTGAAACTACACTTCTCATACATTCTAGTAAATCAATTCAAATACAATCTTTCTTAGTATTAATTTGTAAATATTTTTCTGCCATCATTGATTTTGAGATTTATGAAAGCAAATAGAATATGAAAAACGAGTTTTATACACTATGATTTTTATTAGTATCCTTAAATAGCAAGTACATTTTATTTTTTATCAAATTTCACATTTTGAGGTAAAATAAATCTTAAGAAGCCATCAGTGCTTCAGAATACTTGGGTGTTTAAAGAAGGATGTTACTTAAAATTTATGATTGCTCAATATTTATCAAATAAAGACACAATAATTGTTAATGCACACATCTTTCAAGTCACTGAACATTGAACATATTTTGTTATATGTTGTTTTAAGAGCTGTAGAATATAAAGAAAATAAATAATAGCAGAAATATATATAATTCATATGTGTAGTGAGAAAAATAATGTAAAAGGAATAAATCAAAATTTGGTGAAGACAGGTGAATTAATTCTGAGGTTTTAGTCTATTGACAGATCTCAAATTGAAAGACTTTGTGAAGCTTTGACATGATAGGGAAGAGAATAACTTTACAGAATGAAGACTTCTCTGTCAAGGAATCAAATAATTTTTGGTTATACTAAACTGCTCAATTGTAAAATTATTTTATGATCATGTTTTATTTAGAGGTATTTCCTTTGCATTCATGAGGTGAGTTTTTGAGAGAGTTTGTGACAACACTCATGGATTAACAAAGAAACAAAAATTTTGCACTGTGCCTATAAAATTTTATATTTCATGCAAATTACTTACTAGACTGGCCTGTTAATTGAAATTTATTCTTCTTTCAGAAGAGTAGCCCAACTGAGTGATTCACTTACATAGATTTATGTAGTGATATTACACTTAAAAATCTTTTTATTGGTCATGTAATTCTGAACTTCTTCATGTTTTCTTAACTCTCATATAATTTTTGTCTTTTCATTTTCTATAACACTCCTTGGTAATGTGCTATCTATTCAAAGGTTTTAGTAAATTTGTTTCCTCGTATGCTGTTTGATAATCTAGAATATATTTCACTATTTATTTTCCAAGTTCACTTAGAGGAGGTACCAACTATTTACCCTACCTCCTTCTCGCTATTAAAGAATATTCTACAATCTGTTGACTTCTAATTGTGTTATACCTAGCAGCATTTTAGATGACAGTCTACTGAATATGTTCTTTGCACAGGATACTTGGCATGGAATGATACTAGACTATAATGTTGCTTATGAAGCATATATCCATCTTCATTTCATCTCCTTTACTCTCAAAATTCTTCGTAATTTCTGTTCATTCTCATTTTGAGTTCCACGTGGCTTCCTGTAACCTTATTTGACCAGTCTCATGCCTCTCCTAACAACTTGAGTATCCTTGTCCACACGCACACACACACACACACACACACTTCATATGCACACATATGGGCAGGCACACAATCACAAATGCCACAGACTTTAACATTTTGATGCTTACTTGTCACTTCCCTTTGATCTCATCATTAGGATGGCTAGGTTAACCCTATAGCTCCTGGAACTGCAAACATCATATATGCTTAAAAAGCCATCTTTCACAGAGAAATGTTTCTTTTCTGGAATTTTGAGTAGAACATTTATTTCCTAATTATTTTATAAATAAGTTCATTCAGGTTGTTCGATAGGAGATATAAAAAAATTTTATGTTCAATAATTATGTATTGTAGTGATTGACTGCGGACACCCTGGCGTTCCCCCTAATGCGGTCCTGTCTGGCGAGAAGTACAGTTTTGGGGCTACTGTTCACTACACCTGCACAGGGAAGCGTTCCCTTCTAGGCCTGTCATCGAGAACCTGTCAACTGAATGGACACTGGAGTGGCGCGCAGCCTCATTGTTCAGGTACCACTTGGGAAATTGGACAATGTGTTGGAAATTACACTCTTATGAGAATATAAACAAAATTGAAAGATGTAATACGTGTGTTCCTCTTGTAAAAATTTTGTGAGAAAAGCTGAACCATCGCTTGTATATTATCTGCAATACTCCTAAGAGATGTGAATTCAGAGGCAAATTAAAACTGATCATCCAGATGATGTATTGTAGGTGCAACTTTTGAACTGTGTAGTGTCTAATATAAAAAATTACGGAGCTTTAGGATGCTACCCTGAGAGAAGAGCATTTCTTAAAAGTAAAAATGACAAAACTGCTTCAGGTTAAGTAGCTATTATATTTTAGTATACATGAAATGCAATTTTCCCCAGAAGGCAATGATTTTCTGCCAGAGTATTTTTTCTATTTAACTTTCTAAGCAATTGATTGCCTAATAGCATAATTAAAAATAAATGTTTTCAATTGAACTAACCTAACAAGGCTTATAAAAATATTCATCTGTCCTACGTTTCTATATTACTAAAATGCAACATACATCTTTTGAGATTTTTGCAACCCCACTAGTTATCTTTGAATAAATTAATATTAAACCTATTTTAATTAATAATCTGTTCAGAGTACCCCATAAATCTTTTCTAAGATGACTAACCTACTGCTTGTCTTCAAAAATATAATTTAAAATTTAGATGTAATAAGGCTCCCTAGTTGATACTAATTATTTTTACCCATTAAATAGATACTTTGCTTATTTTTATGCCTGTTCTTTTTTATCTATATACTGTCAATCTTAAATTATTTTACTTCTGTGGAAATCAGGTGGATAACTTATTAGTAGTTGTTTTACATTGTTTTCCTTTTAGAAGGAGAATGTTTGAAATGGTTACTCTGGTGCCAAATGTTTTTATAATTGTTGGTTAATTTCTGAGAAGTAATTGGGATTTTACACTTAATCAATGAATTTAAAAAGCTATCATTTAAAATGTGACTCTAAAAATGATTTTCATAACACTTAAAATCTTTGAGTAAAACAGAAAAATCAACCTCAGAGAACTGATTATATATAAACACATAAACACATGTTTTACACATACAAACATCAGTGCATTAATAACCTGCTACTGAATGTGTATAGATGTTTAAAAATAATATGCTTATCTTAAAATTTGAGTGGTTATTAAAATCATGTCACATAAAAACGAGTAGATGCAAGGAAGAATTCTCAATAACAGAGCATTTGCAAAAGCCATCTGGAAAGACAGCATATTCAATGCTTATGGAGTCAACTACTTTGTCCTTTATCTTCTCTCTCCTCTTCCTCACTCTGTCTCAATAAGTATTGATATGATGGCAACTTTGATTAGAATTATTTAGCAAGTGAGAAAAACACCAAAATGAGTAAATTCTTAACAATAAAATAAAAAATTGAACAACAAAATCTTTACTAGAGAATTATGCCAGTTTGTAATTTTTGGTGGTTTATAATTTATTTCATTCATTGTTGGTCAATAGTCACTGGTAGAGAAATTTGGAGGGGAATGTTAGGCTATATGAAGAATTATAATATTTATATGCTTGCCAAACCACAGTTTTAGGGTAATAACCATAAGACATAATTAAACATAAAGCAAGCATAAAACACTAATTATCAGTAATTAGGAAACTAAGAGAAGGAAAAAGGTAAACTATAGAATCCAAGTTGTAATTTTAATTTTATTTTGAATCTGTGGGGATGTCAGGTATATATTTTCTACTTGCTATTACTAGCTTCTAGAAATATTAATGAAATGTCTATAAACATTCTAATGTCTCCACATATCATTGACAAAGAAACAACACCATACTCTGCAACTCTTTTGTTTTTATTTAGACTTTTTATTACTGGAATAATTTGGGAAATATGAATTATAATTTTATAATTTTACTCAGTCAAGTTCTCATGTTAAAAGAACACGTCTTGCATAAAAATAAATGCCTACTAGATTTTAGCTTAAATTGTGAACTTACTGTGTTTACTGAAATGAGTTAACGTGAACTTTCTTGTATTGGAGGTGATGCTACTGGCACATGTGGAGACCCAGGAACTCCAGGTCATGGTTCTAGACAGGAGAGTGATTTCAGAACTAAAAGCACTGTACGTTTCGCTTGCTATACGGGTTACATCATTCATGGTTCTGAAGAAAGAACATGTTTAGCCAATGGCAGTTGGAGTGGAAGGCAGCCAGAATGCAAAGGTAATATCATGCAGAAACCAAACAGATTGAGAATGCTGAAATTTTATGTGCATTCGTGCATTCAAATTCAGTGGAATATTTCTAGGATAATGATACTTTGGAACCATGAAATAAAAACTGTAGTATTTTAGTTTTAGAGACACCACTCTGTAATAGAACTGACAAATAATTATTATATTTTAAAATTCTCATTGGTTATCTACATACGAAATTTGTTCATAGCATAGCGTGCACTTAGAGTTAAAAAGTAAAAAAAAAATTAAAAGGTTTATATTTATTGTAAACAGTAGGGAAAATAAATTATTCCTCCAGTATATATTTTACATTCCAAACTTGTATGAATGGAAAATATAGAAAGATGTTTAAAAGTAAATTTTTATTTGTAGAATACATTTACTAGTTACTAGAAATCATCAAATTTAATTTTTTTGAGTAAAGTGCTTGTTTGTTCTGATTGACTTAGAATTAACATGAGTAAATCTTCAAGAGTTTGGTTAGGAATGAAATATTGTTGCAAATTATTCTTGTGATGTAAATTGTATTTTTGTGATTGTTTTATTTCAAAACATAAACCTGCAAAGCTATTTATAAAGCAAATTTGAGGGTATACCAAACATATCAGTTTGTAAATAGGAAATAATTCTCAATAAAATATTTGTGAATTTTCTGATTGACTATATTTTGAAAATATTTTAATTCTGTTTAAAATTAGTATCCATATTCTAGGAAATATAGCTATCATTTTAAACTGGATGAATTTTAATAATATTAACAGAGAGTTGAAAACTAGCTGATGTAGGAAGAAGAGTTGAAAAACTTAGTCACAGAGCAAAATACAGCAAAGCAGACTAAACTGCTCACTTTATTTCTCAAAACTATTTAACAAAGGCAAATCCTCCATAAGGATTTTATAGGCATCATTATGCAGCATTATACATGAGTGATCGTCAGCGCCTTGATTAGCTTAGCTACAAACTGTTTTAGAGAAGAAATGCAGACTGCTATTGACGTTTTCTTGTTGACATGTGCATTATGGATAGGAGAAGTATCAGTTGTAGCAAACACAATAAATATTTTCTCATAAATGGAGTTCATTAGAATCACTTAGATGAACAGGTTTTAGTAGATAAATGAGTGAGCAAAAGATATAAATAGAAAATACAAAAAAAACAAAACAAAAGAAATGTATTAAATAAATTCAAGAAAACTACTAATCCGAAGATTATGATTTAACATACAGACATCATTTCACATATGCTGAAAATGGTCATGTGAAATTCTGGTGTGTGTTTACAGAAAAGTAGAATTTTGGAGTATTTCAAAATTATCTGTATTATATTTTAAGAGTAATTTGACAAAAATACATAAAATTCATAGGATATATCTATTGTTTAATTTATTTTACCACTTGTGAGAAATTATTTTTCTAATGAAAATAAGTTTAATAGGAAATATACAATCATGAGAATAATCTTTTGTATCTAATTATTTGTAAGTAACAATAATTGGGAAAAATCTTACACTAGGAAAATATATAAACAGTTATACATTTATATAATATATGGGTGCATAATCAATAAAACATTAAAATTCAGTTTCTGAAACAATATTAGAAAAAGTGCAACATGTAAATTTCAGTTAAAAATAAAATTAAAATTATAGTTCATTAGAACTTTGGAAAATGTTATTCTTATGAGAAAAATTGTAAAAGGAAATGCTCAAATAGAATAGAAATATGAATTTAAGAAAATTTAATCTCTTTATTTCAAGTAACTTTATTGTTGTTATATTGGTTTAATTTACAATAAAATATAAAAAATTTCACAAAATATGAACATAAAGCATATTAAAAATAAAAACATGAAATAATTTAAGTTACTTAATTTACTCAATAAATAGAACAAAGCAAATGTAATGAACATAGCATTTTTGACAAATTAAAAAGTTTTACAAAAATATGGCAAATGGTGTGGTAGAGAAATGTGCTAAAGCAAACGAAAATTTACATTATTCATATAAGTGCATAGTATTATATAATGTTTTGGGTGGTCCAAAGCTAAATACTTTAAACAACTTAAAAATACTTTTCAATAATTAAAATGAACCCGAAATTATACTTTTAGTTATTTATTTTAAAAATATTACCAGTGTAAAGAATTGTGTATGTATTAGGTAGCATAATCAAAAAAATAGAAAAGCAGGGGCGGGGCTTTAGCTCAGTGGTTCCGCCGCCTGCTTTGCAACCACAAGGTCCCGAGTTCGATCTCTGGTACCAAAAAAAAGAAAAGAAAAGTAGAAAAGCAAAACAGTACTAAACTAAATATAATGGTTAGCAATAAAAATCAGATTGGTAAATTCTCAATATGTACATGCAGAAAGCCAATCAGTTTCTGAATTTTATGACAGAAATGTTTTGTGATGTTAAGACAATAGTATTACAAAACAGCAGGAATAGGCTAGTTCTACTTTTACAATGGTAATGTTTCAGTTTTGGAAAACTTCTCAGCACAATTCTCAAAATATTGAAATGAATATGTATTCATACACACACATATATATGACTAATTATTTGATCAGGTGTTACCACTTCTTGGTCTTTTGCTTTCATTTGTATACTTTCATTTATTTTTGGACCTATCAGAAATGGTTACTTGTTACTTTGATATAAAATTATACAATGACCTTAAAACAAGAGTAGAGTGTAATAACAAAACAAAGACAAATATATAAAGTATCATTCAGATAAAGCATCTGCCACACAAGTATTCAATTCATATAATGCTTAAAGAGATCATATACAAGCTTGAATATGATCCATTTCTTTCATTTTGTGCAATCAGAATCATCCTTAGGAATTTATACTAAACAAGTTATTTGCCCTTAACTAGCTGTGTGACATTGGGTAAGTTGCTTAATCTTTCTATGCTTCAGTTCCCTACCAAGAAATGGTGTTGATGCTAATATTAACTCAGCATTGTTCTGAGGATTAAATAATACTGGGGAAGTTCATTTTACTTGAGTTTAGTTCACATGAAAATATTTTGGCTAAGAGAAATGTGTATATTAAGTGTGGAGAAATTAAAGATGAGATCAGGAATGATGGCATGATTTAGCTATAGCTTGAAACCACCAAGACTATCAAATTTCTTGCTTCTGTTGTGCAGAAATAAAACTGGACCTAGTTTCCTATTTCAAAACATAAACTACATGACATTTTGAAACAATTCATCTTACCAAATCCTTCTTGCACTGCATCAGGTCTATGTACCGTGATACATGACAAATAAATATGACAAGAATTTTATTTTGGAAAATGGTAATTACACATCCCAACAAGTCAAAGATGGTAATTCTGTGCTAGATTCTGCTGAAAATATTATCTAAAGTTTAACTTTTATCATCATATGTAAAATGTAATGCATAAACATACACACCTAACTCCATTACAAATGACAGTGAAAATAAAATATTTACGAAGCAGCAGGGGATATAAATGGGACTTTCTCCATTTATAGTTATGCTTCATATTTATGAACATAGCCTTAAATTTTTTAAAGTACCAAAATATCTTCTGATGTTACCGTAAAATTTACTATTATATTTGCTTTATAATTGTTTTTAAGGTATTTTAAAAATGTATTTGTACTGTATTGATGACAAGCAGTTATACACATATTATATAATAGTTAATTATTTAAAAAATTTGTATTTGGGACTCCAGTTTAGGATATATTGAAAACTTAATTAAAGTTCTTATGAAAATTTAGTTACTTTGTTTTTGTGCTTCATTTATTTTTTGTACCCCTTGGCCCCAAAATGGAGATTATAACCTTTTAATGCAAATCAATTATATATTTATATACAAATATGTGTACATGCCTATAATATTTAAATTGCATATTGATGCTTGCCCCTGGACTATAAATATAATAATTATCTATTGCATCATAGTGTTGTAACCTTGCTTCCAATTTTATTTAAGTTGTTTTCTAAGCAGAGGGCCTTATAATCCCTCTCTGAAAGATTTTCTGGAACCCAAAGGCAGTACTCTGCAATTAATTATTTTGTGAAGTTTTTACTGAAGCTCCTACCAATGGTCTTAAATGAATCTGTTATTATGATTTATCTCCAGTAATTTATCTCAGTAATTAAGCTAATAAAATCAACATAAATTCATCTTGAATTCGGTAACTTATAAAAGAGAGCTCACCACTTATTTTGAAAGATTTTATTGCTCTTTTGGATAATTTGAAAGAATCATGTAGTCATTAACTCTTATGGAAAGGATTTCTAATTGCATCATTTTTATGCATGTTTAAACATCTTGTCATAGCTGTGCAGTGTGGTAACCCAGGAACAACAGCCAATGGGAAAGTCTTTCGAATTGATGGCACAACATTTTCCAGTTCAGTCATCTATTCCTGCATGGAAGGATATATTCTTTCTGGACCTTCAGTTAGACAGTGCACAGCCAATGGGACATGGTCAGGAAGCTTGCCTAACTGTACAAGTAAGTGTTTATTCAGTATTTAAAAGTGATTATTTACAGGAAATTTGAGTATATAAATATATATTTTGTTATTAACAAAACCATGCAAGGTTTTGAATATTTTTATTGTCTTTCAGGTTAACACATGATAGTATTATAGTTAAAGTGCACATTAGTGACTTTAAGTATGAGTTGGCTTATCAAGATACTATATTGGCTGACAGAAGAAACAGAGATCATAGAAAAGTCATGCTATTAAATATAGTTCAGTAGAATTTCAAGAATAATGATGACTAATCGGCTGTAATCAAGATTAAAAATACAACAGATATAGCTTTATTTTGCCAGTTCAACACAAATCAATAACTAACTTGACTTTTTGAAAGACATACTGAAATAGCTTTCTCATTGTTGGGACCCAAAACCTCATACACATAATTTAAAGAAAGAGAGGTTTATTTGACTTATGGTTCCTAAGAGTGTAGTCCATGATCAAGAGGCTACATAGCAGAAACATGACAAAAGGCATGGCAGAAGAAAGCTGCTCAATCCATAACAGTAAAGAAGTAAAAAGAGAAGCAAAGAGCCAGGAATGGGGACAACAAGATACCCTTCTATGTCACAGCTCCAGTGACTACCTTCTCAAATCAGTTCCAACATCTAAACAATATTAATTACCCACTGGTGAATGTAGTGCCTTATGAACCAATCACCTTTCAAAAGAACACATTAGATTTTGGGGGGACATTTTAGATGTAAACGATAATATTAAACCTCCAACTCTCTAAAGATTCATGTTTATAAGATTATAAAAAATGCAATTAGTTAATCCAAGACTTGCAAGAGTATTAGCAGTTCCAGCACTGCTCAAAAGTTCAAATCAAAGCCTACTCTGAGTTTCAAGGCATAAGTAGTTGTAAACCACTCTAAAATTAAAAAAGCAAGTTACTTAATTCTCAATACAATGGTATAAGGTAAATCTACCCATTCTAAAAGGGAATAACAAAAAGAAAATAATAGGACCAAAGCAAGACTAAAACATTAAATCCTTTCACTTCGGGCTTAGACGGCCCAACCCATATAGCCTTTCTGGCTGTAGTCCAAATAGCCTCTCCTCTACACTGGTTCCTCTCACTGCGTGTTTTCCCTTGGCAGACATTGAACATTCCTGACATCTCCAACTTCCTGGGATCTCCACTGAACCTTCAATTTCATTCCCACAGCTTCATGTATTGTCCTCTTGTACTTTGTTTCCATCACTCAAGGATTGCTGTGCTTGCTTGGCTGATGTTATTGCTTCAAAACCTATTTTTCGCGTACTTGTTTTTGTTTTGTCTTGTTTTGATTTCAGTTGTTTTCTTGTTTCTGCATTCTGAAGTAAACCAAAAGTCCTCCTGCTAATTTGGAGAATATCTCAGTTTTGGAATTCTGAACAATTTATCAATTAACAGATATGCATTACTGTTTGCATACTACACTATCCCATCTGAGCCTTTAAAACTCTTATTCACCTTTTATATCAGCTCATTAAATAGCTGTTAACTGAGCAAAATATATGAATAATATTTTTTCTATCAGAATACATGATTTGCCATTCTAATTCCACTTTAAATTACTTGCAGGTAGAGCCTGTAATTTTAAAACTGCCATAGCACATAGGTTCTGGGATCTACTATGTTTCCAATCTATAGTTATTGAAGAGAGTTAAGTAGTACATTCAGAATAAAAAGACCTCTTGAATAATACATTCACAATGAATAATGTTTTTATTTACTCATGGATAAATACTGCATTCTTTTATTCAAAGACGTTTTCCAGCTTTTGTAAAGATAAATTTAATATCCCATTTCCTGTGATTGAAAATGACTTTGACTTTTTAATTAAAAGGCCTTCATTTTTCCCTAGGGATTTTTAATCAAGTTAAAAATTACATAGTTTGAAACACAATATTTATAAATACCATATCAAAAAGCTAAACAAACTTCATTTCTTTGTCAGTTCTTCAAAGAGAAATATTGTATTGAAAAATGTAATTCAAGCATTACCTTTTCAATGATAAATTACTATTATATAAAAGCCAGGAAGGTCTACCAGTTTTTTTTTAATAGGGAAAAAAATAAAGAAAAAGAAAAAGAAATCTAACATTCTAGTAACAACTCAAACCATAACCAAAAACCAAACCAAACAAACCCCCCAAAATGAAAAACAAAACAAAGCAAAACAAAAACCACCTACCAGAATGAACCAAAGACATTTTTGTGAAAATCAAAACAGCCTACATTTCTGTAATTTAAAAATGTAACACACTGATAGCATTTATATGGGGAAGATAACATTGAATTCAAATCAGCACTTCAGATTTCTTCTCACTAATTTTAAGTAAAAGTTATTTTAAATATATGATTGATATATTTAAAAGAGTCTTAAAGTTTTGGAGATTGTTCTAAACATGTTTTGCATAGATTAGGAAACTGAGATTACAAAGTATTTAAAAACTACTTTTTGAATCCTTGAAAAGCTCAGTGCTGAGCAGTAATTTTTACCATATCAATGGGTTAAACTTTCCATTTAATTTAATTATTTTTCATGGGGTGCCAAAAATATTAAATTCAAGGAAAATACATGTTTTAAATAAATTTTTATTTAATTTATTTGTCTTGTGTACATACCATTTTTATAGTGGCCATATGTATGAACCTAAATATTAATTTGAAATGAATAAATTTCTAAATCAGGTCTCTGATAGCACATTTTGAAATTTACACGTCTTCATCTATTTGTACTGACCTAACAAAATGTTTAAACTGGGTAATTTATAAAGAACAAAATTTATTTCTCAATTATAACTCAAACATCAATTCATAAGGCTTTAGTTATATAAAGTATATTATATATACATCTACATGAGGCAATATTATGTCATTAAAATAAGTTACATGGATCTATGGGTAGTAACGTGCAAAAATGTCCATTAGATATTGAGTTAAAATGAATTATGTTTATAAAACTTGTGGGGGGACATGATCTTTTATGAAAAAAATACAAATTTATAATGCCAACAATAAATAGTTAAAAGAGAAAGTAGTTTTGAGGTAGCAATGTCTGAGTAGAACTAGCATAATTATGTTTCATTTTTATTGCAGAGGTTATATAATTAGATTTTTCATAAATATTGTTAAATGTGCACCAGTTTTATAGCAATGAGAAACCTTCCACAAAACAAATTCAAAATTTTAGAAGAATTTATGTACTTTTGTAAATTTGAACTGACATTTTAATTCTTCCTTCATGTACTCGTTATATTCTTTATTCTTTAAACAAATATTTAATCTTTCATAATGAGTCATGCACTAGACTGGGCTCCAGGAATAGAACAGCATAGAAAGGAGACAATATGTGTGTATGTGTTTATGAAATTTATTACTGCAAGTCCATATATGTCTCTCTCTGTGTGATTTATATTTAGGATTTTTTTGGTATTGTTAAAAAAATTTCCTGAAATAAATCACAGAACCCTTAACAAGCACTGACTTCTCCAAATTTTAGCATGAAACCCTAATGAACTGTCATTCTAAGGTTTTGCCTAAAAAACCCAAAGCCTCCTTTGGTTGTTGAGAATAAGCTGGTAGTAAATGAATTGACTTGCAGAGCAGGTGCAGTTTACAAAGACTGTTGCTATGGGAAACTGCCATTTGACCGGCCTTTACTTCATTAGGAAGTCACCAACAAATCCTTCTGAAGCTGTTATTGTCAGACTTTTCATTCATGATGCTGCCACAGTATGCACGACTCTTCCTTAGTGCATGTGTAAAATAAGCCCTCTGTCCTCTCTCTCGGTGGCTGCATCTTAGCTCATGGGCCTCCGAACTGCTCCGCTGCTCCTTCTTGCCAAGATTCTAATTCAGGTTGTGCAAACACTGTCCAGAAAGTAACAATTTCTAGATGTTCTTGTTAATTCCCCCTTCCTAATTTAGGAATTATGATTATAATAAAGAATATCTTAAAGTTAAGTAAAATAAAATGAAGGTTTATAACCATTTTCATGTGGTTATAAATTTTGAAATTTCAAATGAAATACCATTTTTGGTAATGAACAGAATTATTTGATTTCATATCCAATTCAGTTGTACAATTAAACAAATCTTTTCCTCATCAATAATCATAGGAAGAGAAGTCTTCTTATATACAATAATAGAAGTCAGATAAAAGACCCAATAAGTTTGATTTTATCAACTTTCTTGAAGGCTCTGGAATTTTCAAGAGAAGGTTCCTTAAAAATATTCTTTTTTAAATGCCATAGTCAAAACTTCTTGGACTCAGGCGGGGGATTTAGCTCAGTGGTGCCACACCTCCCTCACAAGCTCAAGGTCCTGGGTTTGATCCCTGGTACCAAAAAACCCCAAAAAACAAAAACAAAAACAAATTCTTGCTTTTAGAATACTCTGAAAGGAACTTACCATTCATAAATTGTAGTAGAAAATAAACAAATATAACCTAATTGAAATGCTATTAAGGTCTTTCATGATTAAATCCATTCTGAGGGAATTCAAGATGCAGTGTGGGAGCAAGAGAGAACAAACCATGTTTACCTGATAAAATTATTTACCCTTTTAAATACACAGCCATTCGGTAGACTAAAAAGTATACTACATGATGTTATCTCCAGAAAAAAATACTTGTAATTATTTTTTTCTTACCATTCTGAAAACTTTTGGTCAATTTATTGATCAAATTATGATTAAATCCTGTGTCTCATAAACTGTTAACACTTTTGTGGCTTTTATTTATTTTGATATCGGGAATCGAACTTTGGTCCTTGTGCTTGCACAGCAGGCGGTAAAACCACTAAGCTAAATCCCTGGCCCTTTGTGGCTTATTTTTAATCTTGGTTAAAATTTATTCTTAAATTTTGCTTTGTGTTATTTGTATTTTCCAAGCTATCTCGTCATTTTGAAAGGTTTTATATGACCTCAAGAATAAATAATTTTATGATGCATGCAGTCCCCTCATGGGCAGGAGACCAGTGGAGCTAAGAACCCTGTGTTTAGAAGGATCTTGTGCTTACAACTTGACGCTCTCAATGGCCACCTGAAATTCTTAACAATTTTACGTTTGAATTTGTCTTTTACAACTGAAATCTACTGGGCCATCGGGACAGGGACTGAGGGTTTGGGGCCCCTGGACCTGAGCATTCTCCTCCTCATAATTATTGGGTTGTGTTCTAGGCCTTTTATTCCCCACAGCCTGATGACCCTTGGCTTTGCTTTGCCGATCCATTCCCATTCCTTCTCTGGGAGGTTGTCTTTCCACACAGGAGATGGATCGCATCCCATGCACTGCTGTTGTACTTTCCTTGAACGCGGAGGGTCAGAAATGTTAGATGCTTGGAGTTGTGGGGTTGAAGAAAGCAGTATCTGGGCCGGTGATTTAGCTCAGTGGTTCCGTCGCCTGCCTGGCAAGCGCAAGGTCCTGAGTTCGATCCCCAGTACCAAAAAACAACAACAACAACAACAAAAGCAGTAGCTGTGCTTGGCTTATGCTGACACCACTAGGAAGACTGAATACCCATCCCAAATCTAGATAGCAAGTGTATGTAGGGTAGAAGCTGCCATCTCTTCACGTTTATTTTTCTGACTGGTTATTATGAGAAGTTGATTTATCCACCACAAACCATGTCAGTTTCATTTTGCACGGAGCCCATAATTCAGATATATTACCCTGCTTGTCATAAACTCATTTATTTATTGAATAGAATATTCTTTGTGGACTTGGCATTATTTTAATTAAAAGCTATTATAATATTCAATTGACTGATACCGTGTGGAAAATATTCTCTCAGTCCAAGAAACATGATAAATTAAAGATGTCAGTAGCCACTTATATAAATAAAGATTTCAAGTATTGTATTAGAAATCTGATTCTGTATTATGATTTCTTGATGGTCATATACTGAAAGTTACAGCCTCAGAGCTCTACAACATAATGGCATATTAACCTAGCCTTTCGGAGTCAAAATCAGAATTTCTGAACCATATGTTTAGAAGTTGTAATCAGCATACCCAATCATAATCAAGAACTGCAGTATGAGGTTTAAATACGCTTGTGTTTCATGACCTGGTAACAAATGTTCCCTACTTATGTATTGAGGATGCCATATGCTTACCACTCCTCACCATTAAATATATGACATATTAACCATCTGCTCTTCTAATCCGATACTGATAGTCATCAGTTGTGGAGACCCCGGTATCCCTGCCAACGGACTAAGATACGGGGATGATTATGTGGTGGGACAAAATGTTTCCTACATGTGCCAGCCGGGGTACACAATGGAAATGAATGGCTCCAGAGTCAGAACTTGCACCACGAACGGCACATGGAGTGGAGTGATGCCCACTTGCAGAGGTAAGAAAATGATTTTCCACGGCAAAAACCATGAATTTCCTAATTTCTATGTGATTTTAAAGTACATTTAAATAAACTTTTATTCTGCTTCTTCTTTCTCTGCTACTGCAAACTGACAAGTTTTTTTTAAAAAAATACTGTTCATTTATACAATTTAAAAATTATATTTTGACCAAACCATTATATATTATTGTAAGTACAGTGGGTTTTAATGCAACAAAAAGAAGAAAGGTATGATGTATTCTAATATATAATCGTACTGTTACTTTTATTGATGGGTGAACATCTGAGAAAGAATGGACCCGTAATGAATTCTAACTCAAGTGTGTTGTACCCTTTAGGTAAAGTCACTCAAGAATGGGAAAAAAATACTTTCTCTAATTTGAGAAAAATCAGCCTGGTTTATAGAACCGTAGTTTTTCTTAACCAAAATGAAAACCTGTTTCTTCAAATAATAGACTCTAATATTATTCTTTTAGTTGATGTAGGAATAGAGTTGCTACTTTAAACTATTTTGTCCCACTTGCAATAGTTTCATAATCTTTTACCTGCTTTTATGATTATTTATAGAATATCATAAATATAATATCAATTTACATATTATATAATAATTTTCATTTTTATTAACTGAGATTTCTCATTCATATATATTTTTAAATGTCTGTGAATTGGTAGTTTAATAGCTCCCTGATGACTTATAATCCAATGTAATTTCTACTTTTTGGATTATACAGTTTCTGAAGCATATCATTATGAATACATAGTATATACAAACATATGAACACATATTTTATATTTTAGAAGTTGATTAATTCATTCATTAATTCATGCCAATTCTTAATATTAAAGAACACCAAAGACTTACTCATATAGATTGTCGTATTAGAATTGTTTCTCATTTTTAGACTTTTAAGTTGTTGTCCCTCCATTTTATTTAATCTCTTCTACCTTGTCCAGTCTATATTCACTTGAGGACAACTTAAATCAAATTAAACAAAATAAAATTTTTAAATGTAAAAATACATTTACAAATCCAAAACTGATAGTCGTCAGTTGTGGAGACCCAGGTATACCTGCTAACGAACTAAATACCAATGCCTACTTAAAATTCAAAGAAAATAGTATTTACAAATGTAGCTATTTTTCATGTGCTCTAGCCATTGTATTCTTGCTTGTCTCACTCCAGATTTTGGACTACACTTGGCTTATTAACTGTAAGTTTTAGCACACAAATCTCAATGGTTACAGAAACCAATATGGCTACGTAATCAGACCCATGATCTGTGTTTTTAAAATACTATAGGATTGTTTCTAAATTCTTCTGTAGCAATGCTGACACTATCTGTAGCCAAACCACCCTGCTTCCTAGTCTGTGTAAAGGTTATTGAAAAATAATTTACCTAAAACTGATAATTTATCAGTTTCAGTATACTGGATACTAGGTCACCCTCTATTTGCCTCCCCTTAGTTGTCAGACAGCTTGCTATTTTGTAAAAGAATCTCTGACAACCATTAGCCATTATGTTGCCAAGAAAAAGTAGCGTCCTAGAGGGACTAATTCCAGGGATGCTTCAGGAACTCTACCAGGAGAATAAAGCATGTCACACTGTATTGTCCCCCGAAAGGTTAAATTAGCACATATGCCTCTTCTAATGATATTTATTTATTTTTTACAGCCAGAATATGTCAACAGCTGTTTCTAATCACTTTTAATGTAATTGCAGCTGTTACCTGCCCAGCTCCTCCCCAGATCTCTAATGGAAGGCTGGAAGGAACAAATTTCGACTGGGGCTTTAGTATTAGCTACATCTGTTCCCCGGGATACGAACTCTCCTTCCCCGCTGTCTTGACCTGTGTAGGGAATGGTACCTGGAGTGGTGAAGTGCCACAGTGCTTGCGTAAGTGTAATTTCCACACTTTAAGTGGTGTCTTAAGACAACAGTTGTTAAATTCTTCAAATTGGCTGGAGCATACATGAGGCTGTTAAGATCCCTCCAATGCCTAACTCAAATTCAAAGAAAGAAATCAGCACTTGCCAATGTAGCTATTTTTCATGTATTCCAACCATTATATTCTTTCTGGTCTCACTCTAAATATTGGGCTACACTTCCTTATTTATTAACTTTTCTTATTTTGTAAAATTATTATTTAATGTAGAAACCCTCGTAGGTTAACTCTACTTCTGGAAAATTATTCTTACTTATGTCCAGTTTATTCTAATCCATTACTTTTTGATCACAAATCTCTATTTACAAAAAAACCCATGTCATTTGTACATGTTTATTCATTTTAAATTGTTCTGATGGCAATGACAATGATTCTTTCTATACATCTAAAATTACCAAGGGAATTGTGGAAAGTAAAGATTATTATTTTGTAGAGATTACTGAGTACTGAAAGAATATAAAACCAAATAAAACCACATTTAGGTTGAGAGAGCCAGAAAAATGTGTATATCAGGAAAAGAAACACATAAATAATTTAATACTTAATGTATTGAAACATCATGAGATTATTACAAACCTCTACAAGACATGCTCAGAGTGGTGGCCATTCACTTCCAGACATTGATTGGTATGGTAAACTACTGAAGTGTGTATACTTATTTTTCATGGACTCTGTAAATATATAATTGCAATATATACACACATACTGATATATAATATATGTATATATAACATATATACTCACAGACTACACACACACATGTATTACTGTATCATCTGATGTGATCAGTATTTTGTCACAGGATATTTGCTGCTGTCTCATTCCTGGTCTTTCTTTCCATCTGAGCATGAGGTAGAGAACTCTACCTGTCCCCTTGGCCTTGAAGATGAGCAGAGTTTATAGTCTAAGCTTCCTAGAGCCCTCTGGGATTTTCTCAACTTATTCACAATGGAAGCAAATTCTCCTTTAGGTGCCCTGGACTTGTTCCTCCTCATTTCCCAGTGATTTCACCATAGCTCATGACTGGCTTCGTCCTCCAGTCTTCTCAGGATGTACAGATCTCTTCACTTTTCCCCTTAAACCGCCATCTGTAGTTGGCACTTGTATTATTCTTCACTTTGCCTATTATTCTTTCAGCTTTTTTATAAAAATCTCCTCTTGGTATCATGGTGTCACCTTGTTTACCATTTTCTGTGTTGAACACAGCCCTTCAAGGATGTATTTATTCTCCTTAGTTTAGTAGTAGTTTCACCCTGTTGTTAAAACACACTCTCAGCTTTACTTGTTTGTCTATGACCTCTACTCAAATTGATATCCCCAGAGGCAAAATTTTTTGTTTGTACACTACTGTAACTCTACTATATTACACAGTCCTTTACAGGCATCAAAATGTACATCATTTTAGTTATTAAGACGGTATGGAATTGGTGCAGGGACGGCAGGTAAATCAGTGTTATAGAAAGAATGAAACTATTCACAGATGCTTGGTATAAAACAAGTCAGTGGGTACAGCATGAATATCTTAGTTCTGAAAAGCAGTGGTACACACACACACACACATACACACACACACACACACACACACACACAATCTCTATTTCCCTCCAAAGAATAAATCATTGCCAGACTCAATAAAGACTTAAATATAAAAAATCTAAACATTAATAGTCCGTCTTAATTCTCAGAGGATAAGAAAAGATTTCTAAATATATATTTTGTGAGGTAAAACTGATAAAAAATCTGGAAACAATCAGCAACTTTAAAATTAGAAAAAAATTTTTATCAAAGACCAATTATAACTTGAAAAATATCATCGATATGTATAAAAACTAATGATAATATCTGTTATATATGAAGTCTTTTTAAAACAAAAATGAAAATAAAATAAAATGGGTTAAAGAGCTCTTTGCTAACCATGAGATTGAAAAAACAAAAGTTAGACAGTTTCGAATGTTGTAGATGGGGAACAGTGTAAAAATTTACTCACTGGTGGTGGGTGTGTAAATTGATACAAACATTTACAAACTCATTGCTATTATTTACGAACTTTAAAGATGTGTAGTCTCCTGCCCAGAAATTACATTACTAGTTATATGCCCGACAGAAAATTTTGTACATATGAATAAGAAGACATGTGCGAGAATATTATTATTAGCACTGTTTTTAGTGACAAAATTAAACAATGTACTGTACATATATAAATGTACAGATACATATAAGTCAATTAAATAACCAAGATCATTAATTTTGGGGGCTTCATAATGAAAAGTCTTTTCTCTTTAACTCTTTTAAAAAATACATCATTTTCCCTTAAAATGTTTGTCCCTGTGAATGGCAGCCTTTTCTAAGATCTATGTTTTAAGGCTCCAAATCTGACGTTGATAAACTGGTTCACTGCAAATCCCCATCATGACATGGCAGAGGTGGTGATGACGAAGCTTTTGTCTTCATCCTGGCTGTCTGTTGGGTCTGAATCCAACTGATTGAATTCCCTGTCACACTTCTGGTACTCACTCTGCTCCAGCCACGTTGGACTCATTCTTTCTCCTGTGAGCTGGATACGCCCCAGCCTAGGGCTCTGGCAATGTTTCCTCTCTGTGGCATGTTCTCCCTCGGCAGATCAGCATGGATAACCAACTTTCTCCCCTCTGCATCTCTCTCCAGCGAGTCTACCTTTGCCACGTTACATAAACTCTGGGTCCACATTCTGCTGCCCACCGCCGCGTACACACCGCAATCTTGAAATCCTCCCCTCGAAACATTTTCCCCATAGAACTTCTTGCCTTCTCAGTACTTTGTTTCCTGGTTATCTCATGTATGTACGTATGATGGATGTATGATGGACATATGTATATGTGTGTTTTTGCTTCTCTCACAAATAGGTAAACTCCATAAGGACAAGACTCATACTCTAAATCAGTGTGTAGCTTCCTCAAAATACTAGGGTTAGAGGTTCCATTTGATCAAGCTATTCCCCTTTTAGGAACCTTCCCAAAAGAATTAAAAGCATCACACCACAATGATACACGGACACTCATGTTTATAGCGACACAGTTTATAATAGCTAAATCTTGAAAACAATCCATATGCCCATTAACCAATGAATGAATAAAAATGTTATGATATTTTTAATACATTGGAGTGCTAAGTCACAAAGGATAAATGAGACAGTTCCAGGTAAATCGATGCAATTTGAGACTATACTCTTAAGAGAAATAAATTGGGCACATGTAAATATTGCAGTCTCTCTGATGTGAGAAACTGAGAATGTAAATAAGGACCAAAATGTATAATGAATATTGTAAAATAGGAAGAAATTGTTCAAAATAATACCAAGTGTCAGATACTTTGTTAATAATTAAAATATTTTATGCAAAATAAATACCTAAATAAATAAAAATAATGAAAAGCAAAAAACAGACTCATACGCTATGTATACTGACAGGTTGAAATCCTAAAACTACCTAGGAAAATGTTTGTCTTTAGTGGATACTAAATATATTTTGAATGTAATTAATACATTTCTTTAGAAATCCTGTCAATCTTTCCGTGATTATAGAACATTGAGATTTGTTAGTTTTATATAAATTTGGACTCTGGTGGTCCTTTTTCCCCCTCTTAAAAATTGAAATACATTGTGAAGAGGAAGCAGTAAAATATTGGAATATGTCATCTAGGAGTTCAGAGTAAAAGGAACAAATAACTATGAATGTGTGTGTGTGTGTGTGTGTGTGTGTATGTTTGTGTAAAAGGGCAGCGTGATCCATAGCCTGGAACATTATGGGTTATTAATTTTGCAGAGTGACCTGTGAATCTCATGGCCTTTCAGGGATGTATTTTAACTTTGCAGAATATAACTACAGATATACAAATTTATCATGGGCAATGTAAAATGGCAAAAATATAAAACATTCTGTACTTAACAAGGTCACATGTAGATACATGATATCAGAATCAGACTCATAATCTGTCTATTATACTGAGTTATTTAGTATTGATTTAAGTAGATAAAAGCTGGAAAAAGTGAAATTTTTCATTGGGATAGGGGATCCTGAGTAATAGGCAACTTCAGTGTAATGTTTCAGTGAGTTACCTCCAGTTTTCTGAACTGTTTTCTCTCCTGGATTCTAATATTTTCAATACATTTCTTTGTTTTCACTTCCAGCCAAGTTTTGTGGTGACCCTGGGGTCCCCTCCCAAGGAAAGCGAGAAGGCAAAAGCTTCATATACCAATCAGAAGTTTCATTCAGCTGCAATTCTCCTTTCATATTAGTAGGATCAAGCACCAGAATATGTCAAGCAGATGGCACTTGGAGTGGCTCAGCACCTCACTGCATAGGTAATAGTAATTAAAGGCTGATTATGCACTGTAATTTTGGAATTAATAGGTAGTGGCAACATTTAATGTTTTTTTAATCCTAAAAAAGTGAAACTTACAGAACCAATTAGAAGGCACTAAAATGAGTATTTGTAGAGCATGTGTCATTCTTTTTAGTATTTTCAACTTCCAGAAGAAATACTTGAATAATTTTGTTTATCACTAAAAGCTTTCAGAATAATGGCATTATTAAACACTGTCAGTTCTTTGCTGTTTTTACCTAATAAAATATATTCATATGAAATTTGATAAAATGCTATCCAAAAGATATGACTATAAATGTATTTCTGTGATCTTCACATAATGCCATATTTTCTAAGCTTACCAAATAACCTGTGTACAAAGAAAGCAACCCAGAAACTATCAGCCCTATTATTCTTATGTCTGAATCTCCTGCAACTTTCAGTGAAATGCAAAGTCATTAATCCTGTTTCTGGAAATAACTTCTCATTCTTCAGGGTAATATTTCCCTACCTGAAATTTACGAAGGTCCTTAAGCAGATGTTGTATGCATGTGTACTTCTCTTAGAGCCTGTATATTTTCTTAACTTGCTATTTACAGAATTAGTCAGATGTCAAGTACTTTTTATATTGGAAAGGTTCAAAATTCAAGAATTGTTTAAGGTATACTCAATGCAGTCCACCTGAATTTCTTGCTTCAAGATTAGCAAGGGAAGGGGCTGTTAGATTATAGTCTTCATTATTACTCAGGGTACTTGCAGTAAATCCCAGACCACTTCAAAATGTTTTGTTTGAAAGAAATATATCTAGTATAAATTTTGAAAAAAAATTATGTTTTTAATTCTTTACTATTTTCAATTCTTCACTTTAGAACCAACTCGTACCACGTGTAAAAATCCAGGTGTGCCCCGGCATGGATCTCAGAATGATACATTCGGATTTCAAGTGGGTATTTCCATGTAGTACACAACTAGGTGAAATTGCTTCTTTGGTTCATGTGTTTATAATCTTGTTGATACAACAGAAAATAATATTATGTTTATGTGAAAATAATATTTACATCTGCATTTTGGAACACATGGAAACAATTTATCATATAACAAAAGAGTGACAATGAAAGAAATTAGGGAAAGATGCTTTAAGAAAATAGGCTAACTGACTATGAGCATAAAATAAATAGAAAATGGAAATAAAAGTGAGCAACACAAAACCATAAACAGCAGAGTAGAAAAGACAGTGATTAAAACTAAATAGTGAGCAAGTAAATGAGTAAACTCTACAGAGAATGTGGGGGCCAATTAGGAAAAGTAAAAATGAAAGCGATTAAGGTAGAGACTTACAAGACAAACAGCAAATAAAACTGTGGATATTCAATGAGGAAATTATTGTATATGAGCCTAAAATACCTTTTAGATATTGACATTGATTTGGGAAATATCTGAAAAATAATTTAACCATCACCTACTATTCTACAAGCCATAGTGGGATGGTTTTATCACAGTTTTTCAGCATGCCCAATCATGTGCGGCTGACTTTCTTGGTCCTTCATTTTCCAATTTAAATTTTATGTAGAGATGCAGCAAATCTTCTGTTACATGGATCTGACAGGAACCAAAGTGCATTCTGATTCCAAAAGGAAATAGTCAATTTAGGCATTACTTAATTGCCTTGTGTTTTCTAAATTGTGGTATTCTGAGTGAAATTCAATATGAACCAGAACATCCATCTCTAAAGAACCATACTTTTGTTGCTAAAATAATTTCCATTTATCTACAGTTCAGGCACAGTGTGAATATTGATTCGATAGTGTTCCCATTTCTTCTAGTTGGCCTCAGTGGGTCTGGATAATACAAAATGTAAAACCTTGTCTCAGTCTCTGTTAGATCAGTACTCTTAGAGAACTTTAGATTTGTATCTCCATAAAAGGTTTTTATCAGTTGATCTAAAACCTGAAAAATGAGCAGCTAGCTACAGCACATTAGTACTCATCATATAGACAAAGAAACTGAAACAGAATACAACCTGTTTTGATCACAGAGCAAGTTGGTGATAACATCCTACATAAATACAGAATCTTGATGTCAACATCTATACAGTAAGTCAGGCTGATTTTCTGAAACTTGTGAACATTTCTCTTAAATAGTCTTTGAGGTACTGGAAATGGAAATAAGAACGTGTAGAAGAGTCATCTAACAAAATAAACAAAATCATTAATGTTCCATTGAAAAATTAATATTACAGCCTTTGGAAAATATTATCACAAAGTTAACCTAACCTTGGATACATACTATTAGAACTAATAAATGTGCACTGGATCAGTCATTGTATTCTATCTAAAGAAATATGAACACACTAGATTACAAATCTTGTCATTCTAATTATATTATAATTATATGACTTAATTAAAATTTAAAGTATACAGAATATATTAAACCAGGCACATCAGTTTTCTTACATGAATATGGCTGGTGGGCATAAATGTATATATGTATTTTCATACTAAATATATTAACTAAATCTGTATAGTCCCAATATAATTGAAAGTTTCATAATTTATTGATGGATTCCAAAAGATATGGTCTCATAAGCAAAAAAGTGTGGGTTAAGAAAACTGTTGCTTTTAAGCAAAAGAAACTATTTAGAGATAGCTTAAGACAGATGTGTATCAGTATGTCTATGTCCCCAACAGAAGGAATCAGGGATCCAGCAAGCCCAGATTCTAGTGAGTCAACATTAGTCTTGCCCTGTGCTCCCTGTCCATCTGCCTCATTGATCATCTCCATCAACTGGTCATGTGGCCAAGGATGCGTCATTTCTCTTTACACCTCAGCTGCATACAGTGATTGTTTTGATTCCAGATTGTAAAGAGGGTCAGGATGTCCTAAATTTTGTATTCATCCTGGTTTGCTGAGATGGCCAGTTGTGAGTTAGGAAGTAAAATCATAGCATTAGGAAGCCTACTCCTCAGAGGGCCAAGAGAAGGTTCAGAATTACAGAGGCACTCAAAATATTTTCTTAATATTTAGTTTCTTAAATTTCAGTATTTTCCTATATAGATTTACATACTATATTTTAGGATATAGATATCATTATTAACATATAAAATATATCCCCTATTCCTATAGATGATGAAAAATTTTGTTGAAAAGGTACTCAATTTTTTTTCTATCCAAAATATTGTAAACTGGAATAATTTTGACTCAAAATAGATTAGTATTGAATAGTCGTGGCAGTGATCCTGGAAAGGAATAGCTGTCCAAATGATTGATGCAACATCTACAGTAATTATGGCATAAGTGCCAAACACAAGTATTTCATGAACAGCTGTATCACTCTGTAAATTAAACTCTAGACAATGGAAGATACATTGTTTGGACTTAGAGCTTGTTTCATAGAGTTATTACAGCTATGGAATGTCTTAAATCTGACCCTAGATATTTAGTTCTAGAATATTTAGGGCTACCAGAATAACCACGGTGATGTCTAGTGTGTAATTAAGCATGATACTTAGATTGTAATTGAAATTGGTATCTAAGTAAAGTGCGTGGGTTAAATATGTTACACTATGTTTTATTACATTAAGTAATGACTATGGTGATGGAATTATAAAAGAATAAAGACATAAATATCCATCTTTTAAAATTAAGATCATTATGTCTTTTATATAAATTCATAAAAATTCAGCTTTTCTTAAACCAAGGAGTTCAGGACTAAGGCTGATGCAACCCCTGAAAAGAGAAATGCAGATGGCTTTGCGTGATAAATGTTAGGGAGCCACTGACCACCCTTATACTTCACCTACTATGCAAGGCTGGGGTGGCAGACCCTAAAAATAATTTATCTTGTCCTCTGACTTTAATTATTTATAAACCTTGTTGATTTTTCCTTGTAATATATTGTGAGTTGAGGACTTCCTTCTCGCATTCGCTGCCAGTTAGTCCAGCATTTATCCTCTCAAACACACGACAGTAGTGCTAGCCTCGAAATTATAATGACTGTGCTTCATACTTTCCCATGCCATGGCCTGCCCTGCAAGACCTTCCAGATTGGATTTTTGTTCATGTCTCCAACCTCATCATCCTAGCTAGAATTTATTTTAAATGTATGTTCCATCCTGGGGTGGAATGGATTATACATACTATTTCACTTAATCCTTAAACAGATCTTAAGACAAATATTAGTATGATCATTATTTATAGATGAAAAATCTTCAAGAGGCAATGTAACTCAATCCCATAAGGCCAGATCTAGAATCAAAACCAAGCATACCTTACCCTGGAGGATATCATTGCTTCCCTCTTTCCACTTGCACCTTTCCCCCTCACTTAGTGAACCATCCTGCCGACCAATCAACTATACTCTATTGGTCCTAAAACAGATGATGTATATTTCGATCTTTATATATTTTCTCATCCTGTTATCAGTCGTTCTCAAATTTAAATAGTCATTAAAATCACATTAAAGGATTGTTAAATCAGATTGCAATTCTCCACATGAAAAGAGTCTGATTCAGTGGATCTGAGAATCCATCCCAGAATTTGCTTTCCCAACAAATTTCCAGCTGATGTGGATGTTAATAACCTGGAGATCACATTTTGAAAGCTATTTATTTATTTACTTATCTCAACTATACATCCTTAAAAATGGTACAACTTGCTTGGCTTTCATTGTATATTGTTAGCAGCACAACCTTCAGTAGCCACCTTTGTCTCTAATTTCATCTTTCCTTTACCATTTTGAGAAAGCATCTGCCCCTTTTGTTTATTTCCATATTTATCTTTTCAAAACTTTATTTTTCTTTATCTAATTATCTGTCTTCCTATTTCATATCCACATATGGCTTGTTTACTCTTGGTATCACATATTATCTTCAAATTTCTAAATTTCTGTGGTCAAATATTTTCACATATGTATATGTTGCATATTGAGATATTTGATCATATACATATATAGTCTATATATAGAGATTATAAACAGAGTTTTGAGAAAATGTTCCCACTTTTCTTTTAAATCACTTGTTTTTTTCAACTTTATTATGCAGAATGTCTTTTTTTACACACAAATTTTCTGCTTGTTGTTCTATTTGGAGTTGCATTGAAACATTTTTCCTTGCTGATTTGTTACAGGTAGGAAGTGTTGTACAGTTCCATTGCAAAAAAGGTCACCTGCTACAAGGGTCTACAACCCGTACTTGCCTCCCTGACCTTACATGGAGTGGAATTCAGCCAGAATGCATACGTAAGTATAGTGAGTGTAGTGAAGAAATGTATATATGGTTTCTTAATGATACTCATCAGGAGTAAGAACCAACATGTATTATTTCTTCCGTGAGGGAAAACATATATCTACACAACAGATATACAAACATGGTTTCTAGATTATTATAAAATATTTCATGTAATTGTATTACTACATCCAAACCCCATGCCCATTTAGAAGTACCTAGTCTTTCTGAAGAAATCAGAAGGTATGAGGGACAAGTTGGTCTTTTTGTAAAGCCCCGATAAAGGTGCTTAGTTTGGCCACTTGGTAATTTTAGGTGATGATTAGTTTTGAGTTTCATAGATCTGTGCCTTTCCATCTGAAATATTCTGAGAAGGCTCCAACCTAGTGACTCTTAAATTTGTAAAATATGTGAAAAGATTCTCTGAGAATCTGAGGTAAAATTAGGAGGGAATCTATTTTTAAAAAGATATTCATGGATATCTTGAAAAATCTGAAACCTATGTCAGTATTTCCTGCAGCCTCTAAATGGTCATTGGTCTCAAGAGATTAAATAGTAAAGTCCAAGATCATTAAGTGGTGTCTCCTGATACATGATTAGAGATAAATTTCACTTGGCCAATTACTTGTCTCTAATTTCCATCCAGTTCCTTTAAATGTCTTCCCCATATTTTTAAATTATGAGTCTCTTGTGGTAGAAAGAAGCGTATGCTACAACTGAAACACTCCTCAGGAAGGTATCTCGCTTTCAGGGTTTGCTTCAGCCTCTGTCTGTGTTCGGACAACCCAAATGATCATGGGTGCTCTTATGGGCTGGCAGCTTACTCAGCACAACAGAACTTTTCACATAGACATCCTGCCACCTCCCTGGTTGGCTTTCATTTAATTATGCCAAAATTCCTTAATAAAGAATCCCTGGGAATATGTATTTTAGAACAGTTTTGTGGGCTGCAACTAGGATACTCCTTAGTAAATCAAGCTTCTAGGATGAATGAAATAAAATTTAATAACTTCGGTTACTGCTGGGCATCTCATAATTTCTAACATGTGCATAACGTGAGCTTTCAGAGTGCAGTGGAGACAGGCTCTGAGTTTATTCTTGTTGATATTTACTCCCTGAGGATTAAACTAACTGAATGATGAGCTGATTTCACCAACTGAATTATATTAAATATAAACACTTTAGAATGATGTTTAGCAAATGGCATGAGCTATTATTCATGGCTGTATGAACCTCCACTGGAATACGTGAAAAATAATGTTTTTCCAAATAAATTTGCCCACAATTTTTTTCAGAGCCCACCTTTAATGATGCATGTCTGTGAAAAACATTTGAAAATTCTTTTAGTTTAGAAAGAAAATTCCTTGCAACATCTATTGCTGATTGAAAAAAGAATAGTCTTTATAAGAAAAACAATGGAAAACTAGGGGCCATATGTAGTGGAAAGAAACAAGGGTGGCAATTCAGAGTAGAAGGAAAAATGGAGAAAGAAGAGAGAAATTTAGATGAATGGAAGGATGCTTCTAACACAGGGACTCAGATATGAATATTCCACATGTAAAAACATCATATGTACTCCCTACACAGGGAAGTATTAATATCAGAGCATTGTGATAACCTGTATTTGCAGTTAACCTTAGAAAATGTTTCTATAATTAAAATAAAAATAATAAGAATTTAAAATATTAATTTTAACTGTTATAGAAACCCTGAACTTAACAAATGTAAAAGGCATGTGACTGCAGGACATTTAGATCCTTTTAAATTCTATTTTTCATCACTAGTCTCTAAAATTATAATATAATGCATCTTTTTAGCTTGATTAGTCAAAGTAAGTCCTTTTTTCTCCTTTTATCTGCTAATACCTACCGGTGTTTCAGAGACGGTTGTTGCTAGAGAATGAAATCAAAAGGTATATTCACATTGAAACACTTTCCTTGGTTCATTGAAATAATTATTCAAAGGCATATTTAAATAATGGCATTGAAATATGTGTAAAAGCATATTGTGTATGTAGAAAATTTAGCATTATTCTCCTTTCTTAATATAGCCCACAGCTGTAAACAGCCAGAAGCTCCTGCTCATGCGAATGTGGTGGGAATGGACCTCCCATCTCATGGGTACACCCTCATTTACACCTGCCAGCCCGGCTTCTTCTTAGCGGGTGGGACAGAACACAGAGTGTGTAGATCTGATAACACTTGGACGGGAAAAGTTCCTGTTTGTGAAGGTCAGTTTT